>NC_081415.1:168310546-168503046 GCF_030272615.1 Cryptomeria japonica
GGAGAGGAGAGAGAGAGGGAGAGAAGGGAGAGGGGGAGGGAGAGCGGGGAGGGAGAGGGATGGAGAGGAGAGTGGAGAGGGAGAGAGAGGGAGAGAGAGAGAGAGAGGGGGGTAAGGGAGAAGTAGAGTGAGGGAGAGAGAGATAGAAGAGGGGGGAGGGAAGGTAGAGAGAGGGAGAGAGGTAGAGGGAGGGAGAGAGAGAGAAGAGGGGGGGTGGGAGAGAAGAAGGGGTATGGAGGAAGGGAGGAGAGAGAGAGAGAAAGAGAGGAGTGAAGGTGTAGAGAGGTAGAGGGAGGGAGAGGGAGAGAGAGAGAGAGAGAGAGGGAGAGGGGGGAGAGTAGGGGGGAGGGAAAGAGGATGGGTCTTAAGGGGTCATAGGATACCATATGACCTCTTAGGAAACAATACGACCTCTAATGACACCTAAGGGTTCATATGGTGGGCTGATAAAATGACATATTAAATTTAAAGTTATGAATAAAACATAATACAATGAGACTCCAAGCGAACAAACAATGAGGCTTCACTAGAAAGCAAGTGTAAGAGCTTGACCTGACCCTAAGAGTACTGCCTAAGTTCTAAAACATATGATGCTATTAAATTTCCAAGGTTATAAGACTAATCTTGATTGTGACTATAGGAATTACACAATTGATTTCTTTCATGGGTATGTGTCGTTCCAAGTTGTTTTACAAGTGATGATCATCATATACTACCACTGCCATGCATACAACAAACTTTAATTTCTTTAGGTGATAGGCATTGTGTAACAACATGGGAAATCTTGCATACCCACCACTATCATTCTACAAGACATCATCTATGTTACTCTCCCTCTTTCTCTTCTACCTGTTGTTTTCTTCTGAAAAACATATTGCAGGTACTCTAACTCATCATGTTGCTTTGTTGACACTATTTTCCACATCTGCTCAGCTCATTAAAAACACATTCGAGAAGAATATTGCTACAGGTTTCCTTGTTTGTCTCGGTAATACACATGTGGTTCAATTTCAAATCCTATTCCTCCTATTCAATATAGACACACAAATCCATCAGTCAATTTTGTTTAGGAGAGGACACATGATAAAAATTAAAGAGGAAGTTGCTGACAAGAAATAAATTCACTTCCTTCTATAGAAGTGTAGACACAGTTGCAATGGGGTATGGAGGGAGGGAGGGAGAGAAGAAGAGAAAGAGGGATGGGGTATGGAGAGAGAGAGAGAGAGAGAGAGAGAGAGAGAGAGAGAGGCACCTTGTATGCATTTGAGAGGGGGAGATATTACACTTACATGTGTATATATATGTTTAATATATTTTATATATACATATATTATATTTATATAAACATATTATATATACAATATCATATTGTACACATATTATATATAGAATATCATATTATACAATAGCGCGTACGTGTTGTTTATAGTAAAGGTAGCGCATACGCGCTATTTATAGGGAAAGAAGCGAGTACGCGTTGCTTACACTATAAGTACCCCATACATGATTTTTAAACCATAAGTACCCCGTACACACTTTTGACTATTTAGGCTTGGAAATAGGCCTGGATGACAAAGCTACAGATTGGAAGTTTGATTTCCCTCCATTTCTCTCATTTTTAATGTGTTTTATTTTATCAACTTGGTTTATCGACTTTGTCATCATCACGTTTACACTTCATAAAGTGGTTATTTCTAAAATTGCCACCATATTTTCACCCATCTTCTAAGCTTTCTAACCATTATTTTTTTTTCAATTTGAACAACAATAACATATTATCATTGAATTTCTTTTACTGGTGTCTCCATAGTTCTCACAGACATAGGTGCACCATTTTTTGAATAACTTTTGATATACTTATCCAAATTTTAAAAACTTTATATATTATTATAGTGAACTTGACTCTTTACAATTTAAAAAAAAAAATTATATTTTTGATTTTTTTAGTGCCACTTATGCTTCGCGCACAAACAGGTACCTAATTTTCAAGATGTGCTCGATTGGAAAAATCATAAAAAAACAAATACTCAACAAAAAATTACAAAAAAATACACATCTTCTAGTGATCACTCTTAGCTATCTCTCTGCCAAAGGATTTGTCAAAATACTAAATATAACTATGACTTTTTTGATGTGCATGTCAAACACTATGTTATGTTTTTTAGAAAAAATCAGGGTCATTTTTTCGTGCACGAAGGATTTGACTCCCTTAATCTTATCCAATTTTGAAAACGTATAGTAGTTTGGAAACTAGATTCAGAGTACAATAATATTTGTTCTTTGAGTATCTTCATATCTTGAGTGGATGACTTTCAAATTTTGCCTCCAAGTTTAGGTTCACTTGATTTCAGAAAAAAAGTCTCCACTTATACCCCCCTTTTTTACCATCATCTTTGTGCACTTACCCTAACATCTAACATTCATTCATTCTTTCATCCATTATTAAAATATAGGATTCATTCATTATCACACAACATTCATTAACACGTGATATTCATCAATATTCATTAACACATATCATTCATGAATATTCATTAGCACATAATTACTTTCATTAACACATAAAAATGAATCATTATCAAATAAGGTAGATTAGAATTTTATTTTTTTTGTTTTGAAGCCATTTAAAAACTAAGTGGAGCATGGTTCTATTCATCATTTCCCCCATCTTTAGTTGTTTTTCCCTATATTCATGATCTCGATGTATGCCTAGTCCTATACAGAGGATGGGGATACTAGACCAAAGGGGGGTCGTCTACAATAACAAAGAAATGGGTTAAATTCAAATTTTTTTTTAATTATTGTTACAAGTATTTCATTAATTTAAATAGCATAAGCATGGCACTCTTTACCTGATGGGGTGACATCATCTTCCACATCATTTTGTCTAGCCTCAACCTCAACATGTTGGATACCCTCTAGATCCTCTAGAATTGAAAAATGAAAGGTTACATTAATCAATACACCCATTGCAATTAAATTTGTTTAAAGGAATGACAATGGTCCTATTTACCTAATTAGGGAATATCATGCTCCTAATGTTGTCTACCCAAATCATGCTCTAAAATCTTAACAAAAATGGTTACAATAATTACTACACTAATTATAATTTAATCAAGATTTTTAATTGTATTAATAATTATATAAAAAAATTGAATAGAAAATGAATACCTCCACTAGTGGAATGCACATCTGGACCTTCATGTCTAGGTTGTGTTCCACAATTAACAGACTCCATTCCAATGTCGTGCACATTTTTATCATTGCTTGCTTATTTATTTAAATAATATAGTCACTTTATGTTGGAACTTAACATCAAATAGATTATTGGTAAAGTATTCAATTTGAAATCATTTTCATTTAGCTTATTTACCTTTGCGACAGATGCATTAGAATCTCATGTTTTCCCACTCAATTGTCGTAGTCATTTAGCCACGACTATATAACCTTCCTGGTAGGCAATTATCTCGTCATCTTCAGTGGGTGCTCTATTGAATTCAGAGCCTTGCATTTTTTCTTAGTATCATGAATTTTGCTTGTATTCTTTGATAAAAAAAAATTGTTTGCAATTTTGAAATATTTTGATGCGATATTTCATTTACTAATTTTTACAATTCATGCAGCAAGTTTCATATAACCACCAGAGCCGCATTTGTGTTTCTTGTGCTTTTCTTGTCCTTCCTTGGTTGTCTTTGACGTGTCACTTAATCTATGACAAGTTTGAAATATATTAGATTATATAAATATAAAGAGTAATTAGTACATAATTACATTGTTAATAGTACCACATACCTTCTTCTAGCATCTGGTGGTGTATTTCATTTTTTCATTTCAATTCTATCCTTCGCATCCAAAATCAATTCCTTCCACTCCCTCTCTGGAATCATGGTAGGATGCTTGTACATTACGTTCTTCTCTAAATGTGTCTTGTATTGGTCCCTCACATACTTTAGATATGTGCCAGCTTTTTCAAGGACCTTGGTTTTGTCAAATGTGTCATTTCTAGACAACCCAACCATATGGTTTGTTAGTTCATCCTTTAACTTTTTTTCTTGGTCATTCCACCTTTAAAGAAAAAATAAACTTGTTAGATTTAGAAATAAACTGAAGCTACCTTTGATATAGTTCAAGAAAAGGATCAAAGGAAAACTATTCTAGCAATGATATGAAAACAAAATAGTGGATTAGAGTTAGGTCACATATGATGTTCCACCTCTTACGTATGGTGGGCCCAAATATCTGCAATGCAATATCATTAAATTTTTTATTAAAAGTATCATTTCCTACAAAAAATCATGAGATCATTAGTCCAAAATGAGTGATTAGTAAGTAAATTATAATTAGACTATATATAATAATAATTTTAAAGTACCTGGAATGGGGGAAATGGAACAGGCCTTTTGACTAGAGAACCTTTTGTTATGGGATTTATATCCTCCTCATAAAAGACCTAATATTATTGATGTCAATAAAACCTTTGGCATATGATGAAGCTTAAAGTTGGGGAGATTGATCCCATCATTTTTGCAGATATTGGAGTAGACATCTCAAAGTTTAACAAGGCACAAATGGTCACGACAATAAGAGAAAGAAACCAATATAAAAGATTGTATAAAGAACTAATCTGAACAAGTGGGAAACCAACACCAATGTTTCTTTCTCCTGATAACTCATAGTGGAAGAAAAAGTGTGAGGAATTACAATAAGAAAGCAAGAAGATGCTTAAACAGATGCAAAGTGTGAGCACAAATAATGCCTTTGTATTGTTAACCAAAAGATTTGAGACTTTGCAAGGCTTTCTGGAAGACTTCTAGACAATTTTTTTATAAGAACACGGATAATGCAATCTTAGACAACAAGATTCAAAACAAATTGGGGACTAGATTGCATGATAGAACAGTAGCCAAAGCAGAAAATGAGGAGATTGAAATGATAAAGAAGTTGTTGGCAAGACATAATAAATTTGATGAACTGTTACAAACTGAGTATGATTAGTGCAAGCACATAAATTACGATGGTTTCCCAGAATTGGTTGATCAGAAAGGTGAGATTAAAGATAAGGATAAATGGATCTCATAATGCCAGAGTCTTCTCAATGATGCCCTTGATATTGCTTGGACTGATGGAATTGAATTACAAAAGACTATAGAATAGATGGAGAATTTTGTCACACTCTATATCATCGTCAGGGAAATAATTAATGATGTAGATACTTACAAGTTGGAAAAATACCTAGAGCACATTTAAAAATGCGGCAAGATGCTGGGAGATTAGACTTGATTTTTAAAAATGTCTCAAGGAAATGTTAGTTTTTAGGAAGTTTGTCTTTAGTTAGACTTAGTTAAGTTTAATTTCAAATGAAAGGGTATGCCCTTTCATTGTGGAACTGAATCTCATCTATATTTTTTACTCTGTCAAGACAATTTTTTATGTAGTGCTTATGTAGTTTTTTTTTAAGAAAGACATTATCAATTTGGTGGATAACAATATTTATTGAAATCAACTAGTTTTATTATCTATTTTTAATATAAAGATAAAGTGTTCTTCATCTTTGATGGTATCTAGTTTTTCAATTGATTGATAAGTTCCCTGTGATAAATCTATTCAATTAGATTGCTTCATTGTAGTGCTATCTTATGTTATTGTGATTGAGATTAATTTTTAGTTTGAATATTAGTTTGAAGGATTGGTTGGCAAGCCTCAAATTGTCTTATTGGTCTTTCAGAGTAAATCTAAATTAAATAAGACTAACTACATATTATATTTTAATTACAACTCATATAGTGCCTTTGATGTGATGATCTTGGTTTATTTTCTAGAAATGCCAATGGTGAAAAGGCATTGTGCTATATGTAATTAGTTGATTATCTTATGTTTATTTCAATACAAAGATCAAGCAATTTTCATCTCTGATGGTATTTATCTTTTTAATTGTTTGATTAGTTCCTTGTGATAAATCTATCCATTTAGATTGTTTCAATGTGCTATTCTATGTTATTATAGTTTGGGTTAAGTTTCAGTTTGATTGTTAGTTTGAAGGATTGGATGCCAAGCTTCATTCTGTCTTAATGATCTTTCATAGAAAATCTCAATTCAATAAGGCTAACTACAACATTATGTCGGGGGTGAAGGCACTGGTATACTATTGTTTGATGATAATTTAATCAAGTGTTTTCAGAGTAATCTTAATTAAGAAATCATACTTATAATAAAGTAACCTTTTATTCAAACCATTCATTTACAAAGTAGAAATTCAAAGTTTTGAGTAATTATTTAATTGAAGTGACATAAAATTTTGAAACATTCAATTCCAATTAGGCATACTTGACAACAATGGGATTAATACCCATCAAAATTTTCTTCTCAATCTTCAAAACAACCTTACAAGAAAATAACTTAATAGACACCAACCATACTTTGAGGAAGAAAAATATGACAAAGGCTACCCTTACCATGTACAAAATCCAATTGCTTTGGCCAGTGTCTTGATATCATTATTACAAACTTATCCTCCAATTTATAGAAAGATCCAACAGTTCAAATGAAAGTTCTGATAATTCTTCAAAAACTTGTGCCATATGAACTAGCCAAGAAAATAGTTGAGGATGTATACTGTGAAGATGCAGGACATGATATAGATGACATGGATGAGGAAACACAAGAAATGGCAGTTGAACATGTCAAAAATTATCCCCATGTGTTAAAGGCCCTTGATATTTATGAATATGCTAGAAGTGTGGAACAATGAACATCCACTAAAAAGCGGGAAACTCTTGCTGACATAAAGATTAAATTGGTAATATGAATTTAAACAACAAAAAATAATATGAGGAGAAACATAATATGATCTTGAAATGGTTCACTTTCTAGGAGCAAGATCAGGAGCAGGAGTTTCCACAAGAACAAGTTCTGGTTTGAACTTGCATGATGCTAGTTATGGGAGACCAAGGGATTCCCCCGTGACTCACCCCATCAAATCGGTCCCTGAGTTTTTGGACACGGCCTCAAATGATACTTGGGATGGTGGTATAATTCATAATACTTCCAATGGTAAAGCTGGCACTGTCGACAAATCTAGTGAGGTTGAGGGCCCCAATAATAAGATTCTCTCTATGGAATGTAACAAGCAATGGGCCTCTCTTTTGGCAACAAAACTTAAGGGAAAGCCCATTTTGCGAGTATCACATAAAGTGGACCGAGATTTTGGCGCTTGTTTCATCTCTATTCCAGACTGTATTGTGGATCTGAATATGGCTCACATGCATTTAGTCTTGGTTGGACAAATTATTGGACCACACCCAAATATTGAAGTTGTTAGATCCTAGGTGGCTAGGAAATGGAAAGGTAAAGGTCAAACTGATGTTGTGGCTATGGCTGGTGGCTTCTTCTACTTTTCATTCACCTGTGAGGAAGAATTCTGATCTATTTTGGTGGGAGGTCCTTTGATGCTAGGCAAAGCCTCGCTGGCCCTTAAAATGTGGGAACCAGGTTTTAATCCCAAAGACTGGGAATGTAATGAAGCCCCTATCTAGGTCATACTACTAGGTTTACTCATGGATTTGGGGAGAAGAAATATTTTTGTGTATTATTGCTTGATTTGGTGAGATAATCTCAGTCAACCCAATGACTGTAGCTAAAAGACAACTAGTTTTTACCAAACTATGTGTCAATGTCAAACAATATACAAACCTTCCTTTTGACATATATCTTTTCTCGAAGCTTGGAAGATGGGTGTAGAAAGTGGAGTATGAATACATCCCCTTCACCTATTTCCATTGTAAAAAAGTGACCACTACGCCAAGCAGTGTCTGGCCAAACCAAAGAAAGAATGAAGGAAGAGGAACAATTCACCGCTCTTGGAGAAGATGGATACTCTGGCCATAGATCCTCCCTCAAATATTTTTTACTTAGATCTGGATAGATCTCAGCCTAGATCAGAGCTATTCATTCCTGCTTCCCTTGACCCGAACCTCTAATCCCTTGAGGAGAATATTGGGGAATCCCCTAATGTGGATGCCCCCTATATCAATGTGGTACTCCAAAATTCTTCTGGATCTACTCAGGATATTCCCATTTAGTTGATTGTTGATATGGATAGCTCGATTGGGTTGAATCCCTTGACCTCCCCCTTGTAGAAATCATCTCTTAAGGACCCCACTCCTTTTATCGAGGGCAAACCCAAAAATAGAAGAAGGAACTCCACTATTGGCCAAAAAACTCCACTCTCAGGGGGGTCTTAACCAGAACAGACAAAGTGAACTGTGGGTCCAAATCAAGGGGGGTGGGGAGACCACCCAATACAGTTAGCAGAGATAGGCATAGTCGAGTTGCCATTGCAGACGAAGCTCAAAGAACATTACCAGAAAAGGGGATGGGATCCCCCTCTAATGCTAAATGAAAGTCATCTCATGGAATATAAGGGGTTTAAATCAACCCAAAAAGCATGACCTGCTATTCGATTTGGTTAGAGATCATAAACCTGATATTTGTCTTGTCCAATAAACTAAAATTCTCAATAGCAAAGTAGAAAAAATTAAACTAGCAATCTTTGGAGATTGTGGTGCTCCCTGTGTGGATGTTGTTGGTGCTTTAGGAGGTATTGCTACCCTTCAGAATCTGAGACTGCTAAATGGTAAGGTGGTTCTCTCTTCTCCTAATCACATTCCTACTATATTCTTTAATCTTAAAGATGGAACCTTCTGGGTTATTTCCACCATCTATGCTCCTAATAGGAGATCTTCCTAGAAAACCCACTAGTCTTCCATTTTCCATGCCAAATCACTCTTCTTTAATGAGAAATGGGTCCTTCTGGGTGATTTCAATACCCCTCTCTAATCTAGAGAAATTTGGGGCTATTTCTATCTCTATTGATAGTAGACAAGACTTGGCTGACATGATCAACTCTTTGAGTGTTTTGGATCTGGACCTTATTGGTGTCAAGTTCACCTGGTCCAACAGACACAGTGGGGAGGATCTCATTTAGGTTAAGCTTAATAGGGGCCTTGTCTCTCCTGATTGGCTTCAGATGGCTTCCTTCCATCTCAATGCCTTGGCCCATGTTGGATCTGACCACTTCCACATCTGCCTCCCACTTACTCCATTGTCTTCTAGAAAGGTGTACCACTTCAGATTTTAGAAAATGTGGTTGATGACCCCCAAAATCCAAGATAAAATTATGGAGTGGTGGAATATTGATATCCAAGGCACGACTATGTTTCGTATAGCCAAGAATCTTTCAAATGTCAAGTCTAATATTCAACATTTGAATAAAGCCTCCTTTGGCAATATCTTCAAAGCTAAAGAGAAGCCCAAACTTGATCTTGAGAAGGTTCAAATTCATATTCAAGTTTATAGGTTTGATAAAGATGTCTTGAACAAATAAATTGATATTTTGACTAAATTACATGATAATATTTCTAAAGAAAATTTTTGGAAGCAGAGATCTAGAGCTTTATGGCTTAAAAGTGGTGACAAAAAAAATAAGTTCTTTCATATGATGACTCTTAAGCAAAGGGATGTTAATAGAATAAACAAAATTCAGACTGGACAGAGATGGGTGGATAAGAATGATGAGATTTTCTAGGAAGCCATCCAGTTTTTCTCTAATCTCCTTTCTATGGATGACCCTCTTGATCTTATAGCCCAAAAAGAAATATTGCAGGTGGTTCCCTCCATGATATCTCTGGACATGAACTTGGATCTTACCAGAATTCACTCTCCTGATGAAGTTTGCAATGCAGTCTTCTATTTTGAAGGTAACAAGGTCTCGAGCCCTGATGGTTTTCCTCTTTTTTCTTTCAGACTTTTTGGTAGATTATTTGCTCTGACGTGGTCGCTGTAGCTCAAGAATTTTTCAGATTGCACTCTCTCCTAAAGGAGCTGAACACCACCTTCCTAGTCCTCATCCCTAAAAACCTTGATGCACCATCTTTTTTAGGATTTTAGACCTATTAGCCTTTGCAACTCTCTTTATAAAATCTTCACCAAGATTCTAGTGCTTAGGCTTAAGAATTTCATCTCCTCTTTAATTTCCAAACATCAAAATGGGTTTGTCCCTAGGAGGTAGATCTTGGATTCTATTATTGTTGTGCATGAGAATATCCACTCCCTTTCTATCAACAAAAAACCTAGATTATTTATGAAATTGGATTTACTGAAAGCTTTTGATAGAGTCAACTAGAGCTTTCTCCTCTAAATCCTTATGGCTTTTGGATTAGGAGATAACTTTATCCAGATCATTGAGAAATATGTTTCCACCCCAAAATATTCAGTGTTGATTAATTGATTTGCCTCTAGTTTCTTCTCTGCTTCTAGGGGCATAAGACAAGGGGATCCTCTATCTTCTTTCCTTTTCATTCTGATGAGTGAAGCTCTCAGTAAAATTATTCAGAGGGAAGTCAAAAATGACAATATTATGGGCTTATGACCCTCTTCTCAGGCCCCCACATTCTCTAACCAACAATTTGTTGATGATACTCTATTGATGGGGGAAAGCTTGGTTAAAGAAGTTAAGAACTTAAAAAAGACTTTGAATATCTATGAACATGGTTCGGGGCAAAGAAATAGTCTGGCTAAAAGCTCCCTTTTCTTCTTTAACACCCCTAAGCAAAGGAAACTGAAGACTGTCTCGATTATTGGCTATAAAGTTGGAAGTTTTCCCGACTCCTATTTAGGTCTTCCTCTCTGCTATGGCTTGACTACAGATTCCTTTTGGGTGAATCTTATAGAAAAATTCCAGAACAAATTGGCTAGGTGGAAAGGCGCTTTTTCAAGCCAACCTGGTAAACTCCAGCTACTCAAAACCTTGCTTTAGAGCATCCCAGTTTATGCTATGAGTTTATTAAAAATCCCAGCCAAAATTGATGATAAACTGGGAAGAATTCAAAAAATAAATTGTGGAATGGAATTGAATCTAAGAATAGATTACATCTTGTGTCTTGGAATCAGGTTGCCTTCCCAAATCCATGGGGGATTGGATATCCAGAATCTGAGAGATTTCAATAAAGCCATGATGATCAAGTAACTATTAAGATGTCTTAAAGAGAATAACAAATGGATTGATATATTCAAACAAAAATATCACATTTTGGATATCCAAAACACTCTCAAAACTTATGATCTTCCCAATGATGTTTCTGATTTATGGAGCAATTTCTTTGGCTCCTCCAAAATTATCTTGCATGGTTGCAAATGGATGTTGGGGAATGGTATAAAAATCAAATTTTGGTATGACTAGTGGACTAGTGATGGCCCCCTATCAGACTCTACTTGGGATCCTCCATTCAAAGAATTATGTCTCAAAAAAATTGGCCTCTGGGTGGCTGATTATTTTAGAAATAGATTATAGATGGACCTCAACTCTGTGGATAATGCTCTATTACCTATGCAACCCTGGTTGAATTTTATCCATAGCCCCAGTTCTCAAGGGGGGATTAAGTGTTCTGGAATTTCTCCTCTTTTGGGAAGTTCAAGGTTGCTAATGCTTATAAGTTCATCTCTAGAAGCTTCTCATCACCCCCTTTTGGGCTAGTATGTGGAACAAGCACTTAATTCCTAAAATTAACATTTTTTTCTGGTTGTTTATGTAGGGTAAGATCTATACCATTGACAATCTTTGCAAAAAAGGTATTCCTCTTACTAATAGATGTTTTATTTGTAAAGAGGCAGAGAAAAATGTTGACCATCTTCTCCTTCATTATGCCTTTGCCAAGGAAATCTAGAATCACTTCCTTTACATCTGGAACATTGATTTGGCCTTCCCTGATACTGTTCATTGAATGTGGTTTGAATGAAAATGCCCCTTTGATAATTAGGCTTTGGGAGTTCTCTAGAATTTTCTTTGGCATCCTCCCCCTATGGGTTGGATCAAAATCAATATTGATGGGTTGGCTAAAGGGAGTCCTGGGCCGGCCAAGTGCAGGGGAGTGGCTAGGAATCATTCAAGTTTTTCAGTTTCTATGGTGTCGCTCCCTCTGGGCACCCAGTCTAACCATTATGTGGAATCTGGCGCTACCTACATTGGGTTACACATGGCTAAAAGAGAAGGCTTTAGAAAAGTCTGGTTGGAGAGTAACTCGCTAAACACTATCAATTGTCTGAGTGGATGCGTGGATCCTAGCTGGATGATAGCTAATATGACCAAGGATTTCTGAGATGTAATAAATGAGCTCATTGATTTCAAAATCTTGCACGTATACTGAGAAGGAAATAAAGTGGAAAATATGCTGGCCAATCTGGCAGTGGGATACCTGGTGACTAAATAGTGGAGTAGTAGGGATCCTTTCCCCGAAAAATTTGTGTGAGTTGGCCCATGATGATTATGTGCACCTACATTAATCAATGATCTTTCATCATGATTTGATAGCATTGATGGGGAAATGACTCTTTTTTGTTTTCCCTAACTGAACATCTAGAAACTTCACTGGTGACTGGATTTTCTTTCTTATTATGTGGCCCATTTTTTGCTACTGTTTGGAGACTTTTTTGGTGTGGCCCATTTCCTATGACTAGTTGGAGCCTTCTTTGGTCCAGGAGCATGATGGGTGGGGACAAGAATAGGCAAGAACCTTCTACTTGTGAGAAATGGAAGAAAAACAAGGATGTGTGGCAGGAAGTCATTAACAGGGGAATCATCACCTTCTCGAATCAACTTCATTGCCCTTCTCCTTTGCTCACTAAGGCCTTTGTCAACATGTAGAAAAAAGGGAGCCTGAGTGCATATGGCGTCCAGTATCAGATTGATGAAACCCTGGTGGCAATGGTCACTGGTCTGGTGTCAACTGATAGAAGATTTTATAGGGACATGAAAATTGGGGAGGAGGACTTGACAAGCTTATTTGACAAAGACAAGAAGCACTCTAAAGTTACCAAGATGGTTGATGACGACTACAATAGGAAATACCTTATGGCTCCTTGGGATGACATGGCCAAGTTCATCATGAGGTATACTACGATCGATGGAAGATATGCCAACATCTTGTCCTATGATTTTACCATTTTGAATTATTTTAGGCATGGTAAAATCATTTTTGTTCCTTTCTATCTAGCCTCCTCTTTAGAAAATAGCCTAAAAAAACATTTGGAGAATCCAAACAACCCTATTCTCCATGAAGGTATTATTGTGCTCATCATGGAGTACGCTAAATCCCTTCAAGTTGTGCCCTCTCAAACTAAGACTAGCCAAAATACTAACATCCAAGATGTCTCTAACTCAAAAATGGATTTGGAGGAAAGTGGGGTTCCTCTTGATGACCCAAATTATAAAACTGCGGAAGAAGGGGAAATGATGATCACCGCTGGGATGTTTAGTAGTAAGAATCCTCCTAGATGGGCGACTAGCAAATACAAAACTACCAACAAAGTGATCTCTAAGGCCCAACCCCTCTCCAAAAAGAAGAGCTTGGAGGCTAAGGACTATGGTCCAAAGAATTCAGACCAGGAAATTAAATTGGACATTCCTATCAATGTCCTAAAAGAAAAATAGGGGACAATGGCCAAAGAAGAGAATGATGGGATACAGAGGACTGGTAATCTAATGAACCTGGCTATGGAAGCTACTATAAGCCAGGAGAGCTATTGGAAGTGGGTGGAGTGAGAAATTGATAGGCTCAAAGTGGGGGTTAAAGAGATTATTGATATCTTCATCATTTCCCCTGAATCCAGCAAATCTGAGAAACTCATGATTATGACCCAAAATATCTCCCAGGACGTCAAGGTAATGAAATGCAACCATGAATGAAGAATTGAAAAGGTGGAACTGTCTATGGCATAGATCAAGAAAAACCTCAAGAACATGGTTGACATAAGTAAAGAATCCATGAACAACATTATAGAGGGGCTTGAAAAGATCAATGTCGTGGTTGTTGATTACAGACCCTATCACAGTGAACTGGTGAAAGATCTTGGAGGGGAAGATATGGTAGCTAGAGATAGCAAAATTACTGATCCTAGTTCTAGAACCAGAAGTAGGAGAAACAACAAGGGTACCTCTAGATTCATTATGGAGGAGCTGGAGGAAATCAACAAGATTTCCATCTAGAAGAACAAGGATTTGGTGCTCTCTCTTAATTGAGATTTTTTATTTTGTTTTGTCTTATTTGTCTGCGTCTCTTTTGCTTTCATGGTTGTTCAAGGGTGCTCCCCTATTTTAATGTTGGTTCATGTCAGTTTGGCTGATGGTCAGATTTTGTAAAAAAATTTGGCTTCGGGTCATGTAATACCCATTTTTCTTTATCAAAAACAAAAAATATTTTTCTATAATTCATGGCTAAACTCTATTTTAGTTTCTCTTTATATCTATATGTTATAGAAATTCCCTTTAGTTTTTGTCTCTATGCCTACAATTTGTTATGTTTTTTTTTTTAAATCTGATTATTTTTTGTATTTTTATTGATGCACATGAACTAGCAAAGAAAATGGTTGAGGATGTATACTGTCAAGATGCAAGACAAGATATAGATGATATGGATGAGGAAACACAAGAAAAGGGAGTTGAACAAGTCAAAAAATATCCCCATGTGTTAAAGGCTCTTAATATTGATGAATATGCTAGAACTGTGGAACAACCGACATCCAATAAAAAGTGGGAAACTCTTTCTGACATAAAGATTGAATTGGCAATATGAATGCAAACAACAAAAATAAATTTTCTACAATTCATGGGTTAAACTCTATTTTAGTTGCTCTTTATATCTCTATGCTATGGAAATGCCCTTAAGTTTTTTTTTAAAATAGTTTTTGTCTCTATGCCTACAATTTGTTATGTTATTTTTTAAATCATTTTTTTTTTTTGCGATTTTATTGAGGCACGTGAACTAGTGAAGAAAATGGATGAGGATGTATACTGTGAAGACGCAAGACAAGATATAGATAATATGGATGAGGAAACATAAGAAATGGTAGTTGAACATGTCAAAAAATATTCCCATGTGTTAAAGGCCCTTGATATTGATGAATATGCTACAAGTGTGGAACAACGGACATCCAATAAAAAGCAGGAAACTCTTGTTGTCATAAAGATTGAATCGACAATATGAATGTAAACAACAATAATTAATTTTTTACAATTCATGGGTTGAACTCAATTTTAGTTTTTCTTTATATCTCTATGCTATGGAAATGCCCTTAAGTTTTTTAAAAAATATAATTTTTGTCTCTATGCCTACAATTTTTTATTTTTTCTAAATCAGATTTTTATTGATGCACATGAAGTAGTCAAGGAAATGGCTGAGGATGTATATTGTGAAGATCCAAGAGATGATATGGATGATATGGATGATATGGATGAGGAAAAATAGGAAATGGTAGTTGTACATGTCAAAAAATATCTCCATGTGTTAAAGGTCCTTGATATTGATGAATATGCTAGAAGTGTGGAATAATAGACATCCAATAAAAAGCGGGAAACTCTTGTTGACATAAAGATTGAATCAACAATATTAATGTAAACAACAAAAAATAATTTTCTACAATTCATGGGTTAAACTCTATTTTAGCTGCTCTTTATATCTCTATGCTATGGAAATGCCCTTAACTTTTCTTAAAAAATAGTTTTTGTCTCTATGCATACAATTTGTTGTGTTTTTTTTTAAATCTGATTTTTTTCCAACTTTTTTTGATGCACATGTACTAGCCAAGAAAATGGCTACTTGGATATATACTATGAAGATGCAATACATGATATAGATGATATGGATGAGGAAACACAAGAAATGGTAGTTGAACCTGTCAAAAAATATCCTCACATGTGTTAAAGGCCCTTGATATTGATGAATATGCTAGAAGTGTGGAACAACGGACATCCAATAAAAATCGGGAACTCTTACTGACATAAAGATTGAATCGAAAATATGAATGTAAACACCAAAAATTAATTTTTTATAATTCATGGTTTAAAATCTATTTTTATTTCTCTTTATATCTTTGTGCTATGGAAATGCCCTTAAGTTTTTTTTAAAAATAGCTTTTGTCTCTTTGGCTACAATTTATTATGTTTTTTTAAAATCTGATTTTATCCGATTTTTTCCCAAATTTTTAAAAGAAATCTAATACTTTTGGTTTGTCAATTTTTTCCCCAAACGATTTTTGCTACTATGATATAAGGATCCATTCGAGGATGAGGAATTTTATATGCAAATTGAAGAAAATGAAGAGGCCCTTTCACTGGGGAGAATTGTTCAACCAACTACCCATAGAGTCCTAACTAATCATATAAAATTTGCTTCCATACAAAAGGCTATTTTAAGGGCTCGAAGGGTTTATAGTCGCAGAGAATTATCAAATAGGTAATGGTTACACTAACCAACCAAGTTGGTGTTGACATAAATCTAGGAACATCACATGAATGGATGTTTTATTTTTTATACATTGTAGTTGGCCTTGGACCAAGAAAAGTTGCTTCCATACAAAGGGTTATTTTGAGGGCTAGAAAGGTTTACAGTCATAGAGAATTATTCACCCCTCCAGAATCTATGAAGCGACTTGTCTTTATACCTAGTTGTCATAGAATTGATAGGTTAAGGAGGTTGAGGATCCATATATTACCAAAGAGGATACCATTAAACAAAGGGAACAAGAGAATACAAGGAAATAAATGAACTTGCAAAACAATCTTGATGACACTTGAATGAAAGGACGAGCCCCTTATACAATTGTTGTGGAGCATCTATTTGCAAAAATTTTGACCGAATTTTAAGTTTGACCGAATCTTATTATGTGGATACTTTAGGGGTATGTGGCTTGAGGAATTGAGGCTTAACATCAGCAACAACTAAGGGGAGGAGAAACATGCTCAATTATGGACTTTTGTTTTGGATTCTCATTACACAAGATCAAATTATAACCCAATCAAGACCTAAAGATTTTGATGAAAAAAATATAGTGAATCATAATGGGGCGATTGGTATGTCCAACAACTTGTCTTTATAACTAGCAGCCACAAAATGGAGAGATTAAGGAGGTTGTGGATCCATATTTTTCCAAAGTCGATACCATTAAACAAAGTGAACAAGAGATTGCAAGGAAAGCAAAGGAAATTGCAAAAAATATCTTGACGACAAGAATGAAAGGACCAACCTCTTGTACAATACACAACATGAAGCATGAGAGGTAAGAGGTAGTAACAATAATGGTGACATTCGTTGTGGATCAATGACACCACTGTTTGTTGCTACAATTTTCTTCAATTTGAATTTGGTGAGTAAAAGTATAGTGAATTCCCTGGGGTTTACAATTTCTAGCTCCAATGGGTTGCTTCCCATGCATGATGAATTTTCAAGGAAGAGGTTCCACTTTCGATTCTCAATAGGGACTCATGAGAAAGAGAAAGAGTAGATTGCGAAGGAGAAAAGGTCGCTTGCTATTACCACGGGCGAATTCTTCATCAACATCTATCTACATCAATTGTGCCTGCTTCCTCCTAGTTTTCGCACCCTAATGAGCCCATGTATAATGATGACGCATAGTTACCTTTTTTTTTCAAAATACCACGTGTTCATCAGAATTCCACTGTTAAATGTGAAATATGCACTATCAGAAAAATTCAACCCAATGTAACACAACTAGAAGCATGTCATCAAGATATAATACACTAGAGAAGTCCATCTGCATAACGCACACTACCAGTAAAGCATAGATCATATATTGTTGATAACCATTGATGCTATCGGTAAGACTTTTATCAATGGACACTAGAAAAAGTAAAAAGCATCGGCAAAGGTTAAGATGATATAGGGTCAAAGCTTGTTCTAAGGAGGCATAATGTATCGGGAAGAGCTACACTAAGGGAAAAGACATCAGGGAAATCATGCCCATCACCTGAACACATTTTAAGCTATCCCGATGGCCGATGAGACTAGCAGGATAACTTTACCAATCACCAAGGACAAAGGTCATCATCTTATGTTATCCTGATGAGTAAGAAGACATCGAAGAATTCCATTGTCATAATGCACACTATTGGTGAATTAGAGATCATGTGTTTCAGATAGTTGATGATGCTATTGGTAAGACTTTTCTCGATGGACATTGGCAAAAGTAAAAAGCATCAACAAAGGTTTAGATGATATAGGTTCAAAGCTTATTATGAGGAGACATAACATAATGGGAGGAGATATGTCAAGGGAAAAGACATCGGGAAAATCATGCCCATCACCTAAACACATTTTAAGCTATCCCAATGGCCGATGACACTAGCGGGATAACTCGCACCTATCAGCAAGAAGAGGGGTCATCGACTTATGTTATCCCAATGAGGAAGAAGACATCTAGAGGCTGTGAAAATCATCTAACAAACATATGTTGATCAACAGGTAAAATCTGTGTTCATCAAAATACCGAGGTGAAATTTCAAGATATCAGTTTTTCAGTCAGAATTCTGATGAACACGGGGCAATTTTTGAAAAAAAATCAAATCAATCTAACAAAGAGAAATAAATCCCATAGATCGTCATAAATGCTCATCAGAATTTGAGGACAAATGTATTAGTATGGAATCTCACACATGACAAAGGGTTTACAGATTAAACACCTTTTAATATAACATAATTTAAATAATTTAGATTTTATTCTCAAATTAACTTATATTTCCAACCATATGAAGTTTATATCGAAAGTGCTCAACCTTTGTCTTGGATAGCTAAATCATATTCATGTTAACCATGTCTCTAACATAGTGATAAGGAATCTCAATGTGTTTAGACCTGTCATAATACTAGATTTACTGAAATCTTTATACAACTTTGGTTGTCACAATGGGTAATAGTAGGATTCAAAGGTTGTCCAAACAACCCCACAAGGAGTTTCCTTAGCCATATTGCTTCCCTTGCTCCCATGGAAGCTGCAATGTACTCATCTTCTGTAGAACTCTATGCGACTAAGGATTGTTTCCTACTGATCAAGGAAATCATAGCTCATCCTAGGATAAAACAGTACCCTGATGTGCTCTTCCTATCTAGCACACTTCCAGCCCAATCTAAATTAGTGTAACCATGAAGATATAGATCAATATTAGTATATTTAAGACCATACCCAATAGTACCACGTAGGTATCTCAGAATATGCTTTGTCACAACCATATGTATCTCCTTTGGTTCACACATAAATTGACTAAGTGCATTAACGGAATAAAAAATGTCAGGCCTAGTGTTAACCAAATACATTAGGGACCCAATAATATGCATGTATAAGGCAGGATCTGCAAATTCTGATTTTGTTGCTGCTTCCTTTAATATGTGCAAGTGTATTTCCATAAGAGTAGACATAGGTTTGCATTCCATCATTCCAAATCTTTTTAGAATGTCAATACTATATTTTCCTTAATTTAGGATGATGGTATCTTCTTGTTGCAAACTTCTAAACTAAGGAAATAATGTAAAATACCCAAGTCCTTCATGTCAAACTTTGAAGCAAGTTCTTGCTTACATTTGGCAATTAGGTGATCTTCTCTTGTAATTAATAAATCGTTAACATATAAAATAAAAATCATCATTTCACCATTTATTACCTTGAAGTACAAATTTAGATATGCATCATTCTTGAAGAAGTTTAAGCGTAGAAGATATTTATCTATTGTTTCATACCAAACTCGAGGGACAAGGTTGAGCCCATATAAGGTTTTATTCAACTTGCATACATATGGATAGTTTTTCATGTATGAAAAACCCTTCAAGATGCTCTAAGTATACTTCTTCTTCTATTATCCCATTCAGAAAAGTTGTCTTCACATCCATCTAATGAATCTTCCATCCTTTAGATGTAGCAATGGAAATGATAACTCTAACAAAAGTATATCTTGCAACTGGGGCAAAAGTCTCTTCATAGTCAATCCCTTCATTCAAAGAGAAATCTCTATCTACAAATCGTGCTTTGTATTTCTCAATGGTGCCATCTACCGCATTTTTGATTTTGAAAAGCCATTTTGAGGATACTACTAATTTTTCTTTAGGTCGGGGCACAATGTCCCAAACATCATTCTCAATGATGGACTGATACTCTTCTATCATAGCATCCTTGCATACTTCATTTTCAATGGCCTCCTTGACACTAGAAGGCTCTAATTAGATGATCTCACTTATCAAGGCAACATAGCCAGAAACCATGTGAGGTCTTTTGCTTTCCCTGAAGGTCCCTCGTGCTGTTGCGTAGTCTTTAGCTTCTTGAATCATTTTTCTTGCCCAAAGTTGCCTTTTTCTATTCATATGAGTACCTCTGGTTTCATTTGTAGAATCCATGAGTTCATTTTGTCCTTCATTTTATATTACTTCTTGAGTCTCCCTCTGAATCTCAAGAGTAAGATCCTCTTCCATTTTTAGAGGAGACTCTAGGTCTTATAACTCTTGAGTAATTTTAGATTTTCTTAAATAAATGTATTCCTCAAATATAACATCTCTACTTAATTCAATTTGTCTTTGTCTAGGTATATAAATTTTGTAGGCTTTAGATATTTCATTATAACATATAAATATGCCCCCTTTGCCTGAGGGTTCTAATTTGGATATTTTCTCTTTAGGTATATGAATATAGACTGGACATACAAATATTATTAGGTCACTTATGTCAGGTTTAACTTTAGTGAATAGTTCTTCAGGGGTTTTGTCATCTAGGAGAGAGTGAGGAATTCTATTTTGTACATATACAAGAGTACTAGAGGCTTCAACCCAAAAAGAAGTTTCTAAGTTTTGATAATACATCATAGCTCTAGTAGCTTCTACAATAGTTCTATTCTTCCTCTCTACCACTCCATTTTGTTGAGGAATATAAGGAAATGTATACTACCTCTTAATCCAAGCATTTATACAAAAGTTTTTAAAGTTATCTAAAGTATATTCCCCCCATTATCTATTCTTAGTATTTTAATTATCTTAGCAGGTATATTTTCTACTAGAGCCTTGAATTCCTTAAATCTCATAGGGATTTATTTTGACTCTTTACATTTCAAAAATTATATCCGTGTCTTCCTAGAAAAATCATTTACAAAGATAACATAATACAAAAATTCTCCTAAAGATGCTACAGACATGGGTCCACATAAATCAGAATGAATAATTTGTAATACATTTTTAGATTTGTCATCACTGGTGTGAAACGTATCTTTTGTATTTTTCCCTAGAGCACATCTTTTGCATGTTCCTTCATGATTTTTCTTTTGTTTAGGTAGACCTATCACCATTCTTTCAATTGAAGGGAGAGCTCGGAGATGAAGATGTCCTAACCTCCCATGCCAAATTTCACTTGTGCTTTGTTGACTCATGAACTAAATCTTGAGAGCAGGAAATACAAAGTTTGTAGAGGCACCCATGTGTTACTCCAATAGTATAGGCATTCTTGATGGTTGAGTTCTTTGGCCATGCCAAGACCTTTCCTTTCATAAAGGTGATTCTATATCCTTTGTCTTCAAGTGCTGAAATGGAGACTAAACTTCTCTTTATCCCTAGGACATATAATACATCTGTAAGTTGAAGGGAGATGCTTGAATTTAGGTTTATAGTATAGGTCCCAATTCCTTTTACGGGATAACTTGAACCATCCCCAATAGTTACTTCCTCATAAGAATTTTCTATTGGGCTATAAAGGTGTTCTTTAAATAATGTAATGTGATGTGATGCTCCACTATCAATTACCTAGGTATTAGGGTTAGTTGATACTTGACTTGAAAGAGCCGATTAGAACACAAGTTTGTTTGAATCATTCTCTATCCTTGACTTAGCAGTGCTATGCCTAATCAGATAGATAATAAATTTTGATATCCGGTTACTTTATGGCACAATACCCATATTGGTCACATCTAAAGCATTGTACTTTGGTCAGATCCCTCTACCTCTTGGATGAGTATTTTCCTCTTGAATATTTGATCTGTCTTCCCTTTGATGTTATTTTTCTTTCCATTTTTACATGAAGAGGACACATGAATGTCTTCATTGATAGGGCTTTGACCATCCTCCTTTGCAATTAGCCTATATTCTTCTTGAATGCAACCTATTTTTAATCGATCAAATTTTGGAATTTTTGAACAAGCACTAATTCCTTGTATGAATCCTTCCCATGAAGCAGGTAATCCATTTAATGCTAAAATAGTTAGCTCCTTTCTATCTATAAGGTGACCAATGGTAGAGAGTTGGTCCTTTAGTTATGTGATCTTCATGAAATATGATGTAATGGATTCTCCTTTGTTTATCTTCATATGGTGAAGTTTCAATATTAGTGATAGAGCCCTACTAGTATTGTTTATTTCATACATGCTTTCTAATGTTGAGAACATTTTGAAATTTGTATCTAACTTAGAGATTATAGGTACCATGTGATCCTTGACTATGTCTACAAACAAATTCATGGTCTTATTGTTGTTCTTTATCCATTGTCTCTTCTCATCTTCTTCATCTGATATATTTGTTTCCTTTTCTACAAAGGCTTCTAACTCTTGATCTCTTAATGTGATCATAATTCTGAATTTCCATTAGACAAAGTTAGGCATACCTTCAAGATGATCCTCGAATCTAACCTCATTTACCATTAGGAGAATAGTATGTGCTTTGAATAAATTTAAATGATAAATTATTACTGCCTTTAGACTCAAATCTGATTGGAACTTCCTTAGACTAGCTCCAATACCATATTAATGTTTATATCAGATTTGAATATAAGATCTTTTAAATCTTATTAATGCAATTTCTAGTTTATATATATATATATATATATATATATATATATATATATATATATATATAAGGATTCCTTTTTATATCAATTAATTTAACATTAAATGTGGTACAATGATCCATTAAAACTGATATTAATCTTATTGCAATTTTACATGAAAATAGAATCAATTAATATATTAAATTTCTATGAACAACAAATGGGCTGCAATATTCTGGGAGGCAGGCGATATTGTTTCTACACTGTAATTATTATGTACATCCGCAATACTATTGTCTCCCTCCTTATATAAGGAGAGAGACATTCCTTCGTAGAGGCATGCCTCTACGTGGATTTACTTATAGATCTATAAAATGGTTTTTTTTTTAAATGTAAAAATACCATTTTATAGATCTATAAGTAAATTTTCCAATATATATATCTTAAAATATTTTGATAAGTTTATATATTTAATATTTTATTTTTATTGAAATTAGGTCATCAGCACTAAAATATAAGGTTGATCATCATTTGAAGGAAATATACTAAAATTTATTTAAAAATTTTGCAAAAAATATCATGCAGTAGTGAAAGGACAAGATGATATAATTATTTTTTAACTTGGATAAATAATTAAGAAAAAAGTTGGTGGGATTTGGAAAGAGTTATATTTCAGCACACACAACTTTTCAAATTTATTGAAAAATACATATTTATAAAAAATAGTAAAAAGTATATCCATGCACTAAAGTTTCAAGCTATCAATATACACAAAAAATTGATGAAAAAAGTTAAATTTACTAATTAAAGTTTGGTAGCTTGTGTAACTTCAATTTTAGCATTCTATGAGCAACTAAATTATAGTGTTTACTTTATTAAAAACTAAATTCAAATAATTTTCTCAAATTTTGTTAAAATTACAAACATAAAATAGACAAAAGAATATAATTTTATTAGTTTACATCATTTCAAAATTCAAAATATATATTTCAGTTTCTATTAATTTACTTTAAAAATTTGAATCAGCATTGACCATTTCCTTTATAAAAGTGTGACACAACTTTGTACTTTTATCCTTGTACTCTCTAAATTTTTCACAATACAAAGAAATAATTAACTTATGAAATAAATTATAGCGACTATATTTGAACTTTGATCATTGATATGTCTTCTTCACTAGCATTAGGTTTATGGTTAGATATAGAATTAGGGTTAGGGTTAGGATTAAGGTTAAAATAAAAAATGAGGTTACAGTTAGGGTTTGGTTAGGATTAATTTTAAAGTTATGCTTAGAAATTGAATCATGTTTGGAATTAGGTTTAGAAATAGAATTAGGATTTCCAACTAGGGATATGATTAGGTCTAGGGTGAGAATTATGATCAAAATTAGGATTGTAAGTATAACCACAACCTTTTGTAAAGTGGAAAATTGGATCCTAGTGACTCACCACCTAGGAGAGAGAAAGGAACCCACTAGGATGATTTTCACTTGGAAGATACTTTACATTCAAAAGAGGGGCTTGAATTCAGTAGATCAAAATCCAAGGGAAACAAGGATGTGAAATCTAAGTGTATTGCATGGGCTGAAGTGTGATTTACCCTCTTTTGTCAATAAGAAAGTTGGCTTGTTGACTATGAGAAAAAGAGAGAAAATGAGTGAAAATAAGGAGCTACTAGTTTGAGATCATGCTCTAACTTTGGATTTGAGCTAATTAGAATGGTACACTCTTCCTTGCAAATTTGGAGAAAAACCATTGGGACCTTGGTGGGAATGTACATGGTCCTCCACAAATGATGGGAATGGTCTTGGGATAGACAAGCCTAGTCTATGCTCTTTGATCCTCTCCTTGGATCACTAGGTGTCCCTAACACACCCTAGGGTCTCTAAGACTTCCCTTGCTTGTAGAATCCCCTGACCTTGCCCAATCCACCCACCAACAACATGTGTTATCACTCCCAAAGCTCTCACCTACTCACAAGCTCCAAAACCCTTACTTAGGCTAATAAGGGTTTAACTCTTTCTGCACCTTCTCAGGTCCTAGCAAGGATAGGACTAACCCTAGACATGTTTCTGCAACCACACATATGTCCCCAAGAGGTTTTCATAATCATCCTTCTTACCGATTTCACAATTTTTGCTTTTTCCCTTTAAAATAGGGCTACAAGGAATGAGCCCCTATTAGGCCTCCATTCCGGACTTCTAGGGCTTCCTCTTGCGAACAATACCCAAACTTGAAAAACTCCCCAAAGGGACTATTGTTCATCTGTCCAAGGCACAAGTATTTTCTAGGTTTTGGACCCCCAACTATCCATACACTGCCTAGGTGTATTAAGGGGTTTTCAAGGGTTTTTGAGGGTTTTTAGGCCTGCCAGGGGCACTGAATGGGTTTGGTGCCTTCACCACCTTTTCTAGATTGGTGGAAGCTCTTCCTTATCACCAATGAAGCTCCACACACCCCTCCTGACCTCCCCCAAAGGGTGTCTCCTACCTTGCCCTTCCTTTCTCTCATGGACCACTGCACCTTGACCCTTCCTAGCCAGGCACAGTCTAGTCTTGCCTAGGAGTGGGTCTTTGAAAACCTTCCCTGCATCTTCAAGGGCCTTGCTTGCACTAAACTATTGTATAGGGTCTGTACTCCTTTTCCCCATGGTTTCATGGTGTTTCCACAATGGGGATAGGAGTTAGCAATCCATTTCCTCAAAACAGTCCAAAATTGGACAGAGAGGAGGCAAATTACAAAATATTTACAACACACAACACTTGCAAAGAAAAAGATAGATTAAATGCTCAAAATGGAAGTGAAGACACTATACAAGATTCTCAACATAGTTTTTGCAGATCAATCCATTAACATTCTTTCATTCCTCCATTTGTGCACACTGGCAACAAGAAACAGTCACAGTCACAAGAGTTTTTCTTTTCTTCCATACAATCTGGCCACCAACCCCTCATTTTAGGGTTTTCAACTATTTATATTATCATTGCCTCAATTTGTGTGATAGGGTTAGGGCTCCCAATGCCAAACTAAGGTTAAGACCTATTTGGTGGAAAAGTTCCATGACAACTTGGAAAAGTTGTCATGCAACTTTGACAACTTTTTAGCAACTTTTGCAATGTTGCATTACTTGGCTTTTAAGCGTACATTGGACTATCCTATGGACTCCACCATGCTAAAACGGGACCCCAAACTCATCAAAGGCACACATGCCCTCAACTCCAAAAGAAAAATCAACCTAGACCTATGACCCTAGGACCTAAAACATGACTTAGAAAAAAAACCAATGAGCTCTTGGCTCTTATTACATGTACATGGCTTTATGCAAGAAGAAAAACACAACAAACTCAAATGGTGGGAGGCCTAAGAAGGGTGCTCCTGTACCATACTCCTCCTCTCCACAAAGTTAAGGAACTAAAGGAGTGATGAGATCCGGATCAATACCAAGCTTCTTGAATATGCCCTCTTCAACCCAAGTGGCTTCAGACTCAGGTTGACCTGCCCACTTCACCAAGTGTTCCACGTAGACCTAGTGTCTAGTACACTTCTTCACTCTTGACTCCAAGATCTTCTCTACTATGGGCTGCTTCACTTGAGGCAAAGCATTCACATCCATGTCTTGCAGTACCTTGGCTTGATTCTCAGTCTACCTTGCTACCTCTCTTTTGTACATTATCAAATCAACAACATTGAATACTGGTGATATGGCTAAGTTTGAAGGAAGATCCACCTTGTAGGAATTCTCACCATATTTGGACAAAATTTTACAAGGTCCTACGCTCTTCATTTGTAGCTTAGTAGGCATTCCACCTTGCATTCTAGCTTTGCTTAGATATACCATCACATAGTCACTCACTTTGAACTGAATCTCTCTCCTTTTCTCATCCACTTTAGCTTTCAATTTTTGAGTAGACTTTAGGATGGCTCTCTTGACTTGCTCTTATACTTCCTTGATAGTTTGAATGAAGTCATCTGCTTGCCCACTCTTCATCTCCATTGAACCAAGTTCTCTTAGTTCACACACTCCTCTAGGATCTCTGCCATAGACAACCTCAAAAGGACTCCTTCCAGTGGTCCTACTTACACTATCATTATAAGCATATTCATCTTGTGGAATAGCTAGATCCCATGTCTTCCCATACTCCTTGGTTAGACACCTCAACAAGTTGCCTAACACCCTGTTAATGACTTCAGTTTGACCATCAGTTTGAGGATGGTAAGTTGAGCTGAATGTTAGATTAGTTCCTAGTCTTCTTCATAAGGTTTGCCAAAAATTGCCCATGAACTTGTTGTCCCTATCTTAAACAATGCTTAATGGAAGTCCATGAATCCTTACAATCTCCTTAAAGAAAAGATGTGCAATGTAAGTAGCATCATGAGTAGTTCTACATGGAATGAAATGGCTCATCTTAGAAAATCTATCTACTACCACATAGATGCTATCCATACCTGTCTTTGTCTTGGGGAGTCCTACCACAAAGTCCATGCTCACACACTCCCAAGGTCTATTTGGCACTAGTAATGGATGATAGAGGACTGCATTGCTTGATCCTCCTTTTGCCCTTTGGCACACACCACATTGCTCCACATACCTTTTCACATCCCTTGGCAACCTAGGCCAATAGTAGTATCTTTGTACTAGATCCAAGGTTTTATTTATTCCAAAGTGTCCACTTAGTCTTCCATTGTGTTTCTCTTGTATGATGTTTTCTCTCATGGATCCTCTAGGCGCACATAACTGATTGCCTTTGAACAAGAGACCATTTTCGAGAGTATAATCTGCATACTCACCGTGAAAATGATTCTCAAACTCCTTGTAGACCTTGTAGGCTAATGAGAAGTCTTCATCTTCTTCATAGAGATCTTTGAAACCTTCTATCCCTATGCTTTGTAGTTGTACCTCTTGGACAGTCAATAACTTCCAGCTTAAAGCATCTGCCACCTTGTTGAGCTGCCCCTTTTTATGCTTGATGGTAAAGGTAAAGGATTCGAGGTACTCCATCCACTTCAAATGTATGTTGCTAAGCTTCTCTTGAGTGTTAATGTAACTCAAAGCCTGGTTATCTATGAACACCACAAATTCCTTTGGGAGTAGGTAATGCCTCCACTTCTTGAGAGACTGAACTAGTGCATACAACTCTAGATCATATGTTGAATACCTCTTCTTTGCTTCATTAAGCTTCTCACTCAAAAATGTCATAGGCCTTCCCTCTTGACTCAATACACCCCCTACTGCAATTACACTTGCATCACACTCCAATGTGAATAGCTTGTCAAAAGTAGGTAAGAGTAGGATGGGTTTTGTGGCTACTTCTTGCTTCAACAATTGGAATGCTTCATCAACTTGTTCAATCCATTTGAACTTAGCTTTTAGGCCTCTTTTTATGGTGTCAAGTACTAGTGCACATATGCCACTGAAGTTCCTCACAAACTTTCTATAGAATTGGGCTAAACCATGGAAACTCCTAACTTCAGTCCCTATTTTAGGAGCAGGCCAATTCAAGATTGACTCCACTTTGCTTGGATCCATCTTCATGGTTCCTTTAGACACCACAAACCCCAAGTAGACTAACTCTTGCTTCAAGAACTCACATTTTTCTAAGTTCATTGCCAACTTCTCTTCATGCAGCCTCTCTAGGACTAACCTCAAATATTCAAGGTGCTCCTCTTTGGTTCTACTATAGATGAGTATGTCATCTAAGTACACCACCACAAATCTACCTATGAAGTCCTTCAACACTTCATTCATCAACCTCATGAAGGTGCTTGGGGCATTGGTAAGTCCAAATGGCATCACAAGCCATTCATACAACCCTTCTGTGGTCTTAAAAGTGGTCTTCCACTCATCACCCTCCTTAATCCTAATTTGATGATAACCACTCTTAAGATCCAGCTTAGTAAAATACAAGGCATCCCCTAAATAGTCCATCAGATCCTCAACTATAGTAATAGGGAATCTATACCTTATTGTGATCCTATTTATTTCCCTTGAATCAGTGCAAAGTCTTCACTTGCCTCCCTTCTTTGTTGCTAGCACTACCGGGACTGTACATGGGCTGATGCTCCTCTTGATCAGTCCTTGATCCAACAACTCTTGCAGTTGCCTTGCCACCTCCTTGTTTTGATTAGGTGTGAGCTTATATGTTGCCTTATTTGGCAGGGATGCACTGGGTACAAAGTCTATTTGATGGCTTATGGACCTTATTGGTGGAAGGGTTGCAGGTGCTCCATCACTCCCTATGTCCTTATATTCTTGCAACATTTGCTTTACCTCCTTAAGTACCTCTATCTGCAACTTACCTTCCTCCTCCTTAGGCTTCACAAAGATGGCACATCCCACTATCTCCTCTTCATGCAGCAGGTGTAAGAACTCTTTACTAGTGTTAAGTAAGACACTAGGTGATCTTGAGGTTCCCCCATCATTCTCTATCAAAGATTGAATCTTAAAGGTTCTACTATCCTTCTTGAAGGAAATGGAGTTCTCCTCTCCATCATAGATAACCTTCCTATCAAATTGCTAGGGTCTACCTAGCAGCAGATGACAAGCATCCATGGGTAACACATCACAAAGGATCTTGTCCTTGTACCCTCTAATAGAAAACTCTACCCAAGTCTATTCATTGACAAGCATACTCTGCTCTTGATTCAACCATGTCACCTTGTAGGCACTAGTGTGGGGTATCTTAGTGAGTTTCAACTTCTTGGCGGCCTCATCTGATATGATGTTATCAGTTGACCCTGAATCAACTATCAGCTTGCAAACCTTACCAAGGATTTTGCATCTCACCCTAAACAATGCTCTCCTATGCTTAGGTTCATCCTTATCCGGCTATCTTCTCAAGACCCTATTGAAAATCAGATTTTCTCCAATTTCTAACTCAATATGGTCCACCTTAGGTGCCTTGTTGCTTAATGTGTCTTCATGGGCATAAGCAACCCTCTTTCCACTATTTGATGAGGTAGGCTTGTCAGGACATCTATAGGCCGGGTGTCCCAATTGACCACAATTGTAGCATTCCATGGTTGCAAAGTAGGAATGACTCTTGCTGGTACCTCTACCCCTATTTGGACCCCCTTGTGCACCTCTTCCTCTAAAATGGCCTCCTCTAAGATTGGTTTCACTATTATGCTTAGTCAACTTGGACTCTCCTTGATTCTTTTTCTCATTTGCCTTGCTTTGGTAACCACCTCGGTGACTTGTTTGATCTCTACCTCTGCCTCTACCCCTATTGTTGGAGTCTCCCTTCCTTTTGTTCCTTCTCCACCTTAGTAGCAAGCTGGTGGCACTTTTGGAGAGTGGTAGGAGTCCATAGGCTTATCTCCTCTTGGATGTTCCACTTTAGGCCACATAGATACCTAGCCACCTTGATTGATTCCTCTTCTTGGACTTTGGATCTAAGACAAAGCTTTTGAAACTGTTCTATGTAAGAAGCTACATCAAGGTCTTTCTGCTTCAATCCCTATCTCTTCTTATGAAGTTGGACTTCATAATCTTTTGGCAAGTAGTTCTCCTTGATCTTACTCACCATGGCCTTCCAATTTGCAATAGGTAGCTTCCCCATGTTGTTTCTCTCTTCTTGCAAGTACTTCCACCATGTCAAGGTTGCTCCCCTTAGTCTTGATTTGGCAACCTTAACCTTTTGGGCTTCCATCACACATTCAAACTCAAAATGGTTCTCCATACCCTCAATCCATTCCATGATGGTGTCAATATCCATCCTTCCACTGAAAAGTGGCAGTCCTTCAAAAGATTGTGTATTCAAAGCCTTGATGGCATTTAGAAAAGGTTCTTCATTGATCAAGGGGTCTAGTTTAGGTATGATATCATCTATATCAATAGCTTTCTTACCTCTATCACTAGTATCCACACTCCAGAGTCCTTGTGCCCTCTGATCAACCACTTCTTGTAGCTTATCCCTTATCTCACTCATAGCATCTTCAAGGAGTCTATTTTTCTCCTTTTGTGCTTCTACCTCCTTAGCCAGCTCTGCATTAGTGACCATTATGTTCTCCCCTATGGATTCATAAGAATAAAGAGACATGTATAGTCCACCAAATCTTTAACTTCGCTCTGATACCAATCTGATGGCAATGGTCGTGGGATAGACAAGCCTAGTCTATTCTCTTTGATCCTCTCCTTGGATCACCAGGTGTCCCTAACACACCCTAGGGTCTCAAGGACTTCATTTTCTTGTGGAATCCCCTGACCTTGCCTAATCCACCCACCAACAACTTGTGATATCACTCCCAAAGCTCTCACCTACTCACAAGATCCAAAACCCTTAATTAGGCTAATAAGGGCTTGACTCTTTCTGCACCTTCTCAGGTCCTAGCAAGGATAGAACTGACCCTACACATGTTTCTACAACCACACATGTGTCCCCAAGAGGTTTTTATAATCATCCTTCTTACCGATTTCACAATTTTTGCTTTTTCCCTTCAAAATAGGGCTGCAAGGAATGAGCCCCTATTAGGCCTCCATTTTGGATTTCTAGGGCTTCCTCTTGCAAACAATACCCAAACCTGTAAAACTCCCCAAAGGGACTACTATTCATTTGTCCAAGGCACAAGTATTTTCTAGGTTTTGGGACCCCCAACTATCCATACACTGCCTAGGTGTATTAAGGGGTTTTCAAGGGTTTTTGAGGGTTTTTAGGCCTGCCAGGGGCACTGAATGGGTTTGATGCCTTCACCACCTTTTCTTGATTGGTGGAAGCTCTTCCTTCTCACCAATGAAGCTCCACACACCCCTCCTCACCTCCCCCAAAGGGTGTCTCCTAATTTTCCCTTCCTTTCTCTCACGGACCACTGCACCTTGACCCTTCCTAGCTGGGCACAGTCCAGTCTCGCCTAGGAGTGGGTCTTTGAAAACCTTCCCTACATCTTCAAGGGCCTTTCTTGCACTAAAATATTGTATAGGGTCTATACTCCTTTTCCCTATGGTTTCATGGTGTTTCCACAATGGGGATAGGAGTTAGCAATCCATTTCCTCAAAATAGTCCAAAATTGGACAGAGAGGAGGCAAATTACAAAATATTTACAACACACAACACTTGCAAAGAAAAAGCTGGATTAAATGCTCAAAATGGAAGTGAAGACACTATACAAGATTCTCAACACAGTTTTGTTTGCAGATCAATCCATTAACATTCTTTCATTCCTCCATTTGTGCACACTGGCAACAAGAAACAGTCACCGTCACAAGAGTTTTTCTTTTCTTCCATACAATCTGACCACCGACCCCTCATTTTAGGGTTTTCAACTATTTATAGTGTCATTTCCTTGGTTTGTGTGCTAGGGTTAGGGTTCCCAATGCCAAACTAAGGTTAAGACCTATTTGGTGGAAAAGTTGCATGACAACTTGGAAAAGTTGTCATGCAACTTTGACAACTTTTTAGCAACTTTTGCAATGTTGCATTACTTGGCTTTTAAGCCTACATTGGACTATCCTAGGGACTCCACCATGCTAAAAGGGGACCCCAAACTCATCAAAGGAACACATGCCCTCAACTCCAAAAGAAAAATCAACCTAGACCTATGACCCTAGGACCTAAAATAGGACTTAAAAAAAAAACCAATGAGCTCTTGTCTCTTGTTACATGTACATGGCTTTATGCAAGAAGCAAAACACAACAAACTCAGATGGTGGGAGCCCTAAGAAGGGTTCTCCTACACCAACAAATTCTGTGAAATGAAAAGGGTTCTTCCATCTCTGCAAATGAATCCCAAACCTACAATTATAGTTGCACACCTCCAACCTAAACACAGAAAAAAGTGGAGGACGGGTTGTGGATAGGGGTTTGCCTCAATCAAACCTTGGTTGAAGAATCAACCTTGAAAGAAAGTAATTACAAATGCTTGAATGTAAACAATAGAAATGTATACCTTATAGATCTGCAACTTGTCGATGATGATTTCTTTTCTTGTTGAATGTAATAACAAGTATTGGATGGAATGGAATGTAACATGATAAAACCCTAACACACATACATGAGTGCAAATGAATGTTGAAATATTGCTTCAATGGATGAATGAAGAAGACTTGAATGCTTGATGATGTATATGTTTTCCTATGCTTCCTTATCATCCCTTCACTTGAAATTTTCCTTCTATCCCTTATGCAAATGAGAAAACCAGCTCCCTTTTATACATGCCTCTTGAAGATTAATTCATCTCATAAAAGATTTACATCAGAGAGATTTAGGATCCCAAAGTGCAGATGCGATCGAGGAAACCTATCTTGGGGCCACCCTAAGAGGATGGGATAGGGGTGCAAGAACCCTATCCAAGGGGGACATAGGAGTCTTACGGTGGATAGGGGTGCCATACCCCTATCCTACCCTATCTTGGGGCCAGGACAAGGTCTTGAGGCTATCTCCAGGATCAAACATGAAGGGAGAAAGGGGTAAAAATGCATAAATAGGTCTTGGTTGGAGAATAAGATGTTGTCACTATGGTGAGGACCTAAAATATGGTTAAAATTGTAGGAGGCACAATTTTATGATAATACATTTGGCCGCAACTTTAGTGCGAGTATGACTTATGCTACTACCAGTATATTAGAATAAAAGAGAGATGAAGATGAGAAATGTGGCGAAAAATAACAAGGATGATAGGATTCACTAATATAGAGGGACTAAGCCCCCAATCTTAGGATCTTATCTCACTCTGACATATGAAATAGAACACAAAACAAAAAAGGAACAAGACACATAAAACAAAACACAAGACCACACAAGATGACAAACCAACTAGCTGAAGAGACCTCGATACTCAGATGTCTCAACAACTAATTAGGACACAAAGACCAATGCCACTACATAAACAAAAGTGATCACATAAAAGAGAAAAGATGACATCATCCATAACCCATTAATAGAAAAGCTATGGGTTCATGAGAGGAAGAAGAGAGAGAATGTGAATACACACTTTCATCATCCATGAGAAGAAAGGAGAACAAGAGAGAAACCATGAACATCTTGCCCCTAAAAATAGGAAATCCATGGAGAGAAGGACATGGAAATCTAGCTCCTAGAGCCTATCTGGGTGATGCATGTAAGGGAGAAGAGTGGGATCAATTTTAGTTCCACTCAACCTCAAGCATGTGTGTGTGCAAATGAGGTTTGAAGCACCTCATAGGAGTCTATGCCTGAGTACACATAACCTATATAAAATGTATAGTACAAGTATCAAGAAAGGCATGATATCTCGCTCTAAGAGTCTATGCTCTTGTTCTAAGAATAATCACCCTATAAAAAGTGGTTTCATCTTTCTCTAAGAGTCTGTGCTCTAGTTTTGAGAATGACCCACTGTACAATAGAAAAGTGATGACATCTTTCTCTGAGAGGATTCCCTCTGGTTCGAAGAAAGTCCCACTATACAAGAAAAGTGATGACACATTTCTCTAAGTGGCTGCCCTCTAGTTCCAAGAATGTCCCACTATACAATGCATGAGAGAATTATAGTACAAAGGACCAGTGTGGGTGCCCTCCCCTTAAGATTTCAACATAGGTTGATATTGATATATTAAGGAAAGTAGAAAAATGATACCTACCTTCATCACAAAGAAGATATATGTTATGCAATAGTGTCAGAAATCCAAGCAAGAGATGGAATACTCTTCAAGAAAGGATAAGATAGTTAAAAAGTAGTATCTTGTTGTAAGTGTAAAGGTGATCCTTGGAGAAGAATAGATCTTCATTCAAATTACATCTACCAAAAAGAGGAGTTGTCTTAGACAAATATCAAATCTTCTATAATGAAGAACATAAGAGAAGAAGAATGCAATCCTTCCTCCTATTGCTAGTTGAACGGGAATATTGATGAAGGATGACTCATGTTTAGCCCCAAGAGGGATGGGTGAATTTATCATATATGTACATTACCAAGTGGAAAAGAGGTTGTAATTAAGGACTAGGACCTCTTGTATAAGAGAGAATCCTTGAGCAAACAATGAACAATTTCGCACAAGGATGACATCAAGTAATAAAGTGCACACCATCTACACAATAGTGGATCCTTAGAGAAAGAGAGAAGGAGGGAGATCATTTCTCCCCAAGTGTAGGACAATGAGATTAATTACACAACTTCTAGAGAGATATTTCTCATGAAAAAACTTACCATTTCAAGCAAGGAATACATCCTAACAAAGGAATAGACATGCGCTCACATGAAGGATAACTCCATTAAAGAAAGGACATCAAGTTATATATAACACAATAGAAGAGGTAATTTTAAAAGAGAGAGAAAGAAGAAGAGGGTTCACAAAATACCTTTAAGAAGAGATTGTTCATAATAAATATACCATTTCAAGCAAGGAGAAGATCCCACTCACAGAACAGATATGCACTCGCATGAAGGAAAACTCCATGCAAGAAAGGACATAAAGTTTATCAATAATGTAGTAGATAAGGTGATTGTCAAAGAGAGAGAAAGAAGACGAAGGTTTACAAAGGTTCTCTAAATAGAGATTATTCATAATAGACGCACTATTTCAAGAAAGGAGAAGATCCCACTCATAGAACATATATGCACTCGCATGTAGGAAAACTCCATGTAAGAAATGACATCAGGTTTATGAATAATATACCCCATGAAGAAAATAGTGAAACCTTAGAAAGATTAAAAGAAATATTCTTTCCCCCCAAGCATAGAGGCAAAAATAAATAGACTAATATGTTTCTCACTAAGTATGATTGCACCTAAAATTGTACCACCACGAATGACCAAGATCCCCCAATAGATAGGCTAACTATGTCACATAGTGAGGAGCAACATAATAAGAATTTGAATATTATTTTAAATGCTTGTGATGAATATGCCATTCATTATCATATGTTATTTGTAACATTCCTAAATCAATGTAATGTTGTATTTGTTTTTTCAAAGCTTGACACTCATTACTAGAATGGCCATGAATTTTATGATATTTACAAACAAAAAGAAATTTGAGAATGTTGTATATGTTTTCTTCTTCATTTAGGATGAAGAGGAGATATGAGGTTTGAATTGATAATATTGGTCAGCACACGTTCTTGTTGTAACTCAAAATTAGAATGAGAAGGTGTGGATTTACAAAACAATGGAGAAGAAGATGTGGACAAAGGAAAGTATAATTTCTCATGACTTTGTCACTCACATTCTAACATTTTTCCACTACATCCATGTGTATGTTTAAAATAGGGTTCACTCTTAGGGTGAATGGGGTTGAAGTTTTAAGAGGCCCAATCAATTTCAAGATTTGTGTTAAGAGAAAAATTTGGATCAAATTCACCAAAATTTTCTACTTTATTGTAAAAAATTAAATTAATTTGCCAATAATATATTATAATCATTAGTTAATTTAGGGTTTTATCAGCATTCTTTAGTTGCCACCATTGGTTCAAAATATAATCTAGTGACTATCATTGCATTCCATGAGGTAAATTGTACCTACAAGTTGTAAGGCTCATGGGGTTGAGTTGCTTTTCAATTGTTGACATCAATGGAAATCAATGGTATAAAACAAATACTGGGCCCCATGAGTATTACAAATTTTAAGTACATTTTATCTGACAAAATACAAAGAGTTCTATTAGATTAATTCAAATTAATGGTAGCAACTAAATAAATTAGTGTCTACCCTTTAAGCTCATTAATGATTTCCTCCTTAGGTCTATACTTTTCTATATGATTTTTTTTAAATGAAATATTTGCAATAGTAATTAATGTATACTCATATTATTTTCTAAGATTTGCCAAGATTTTCTACCAAGAAAATTTTATGTAAAAAAAATCACTAATAAAATTAATATTTTTCTTTTAAAAAATGAAAGATTTGCCAATAAAAATTATCATTTTTATCCAAAATAAATAAATACTCGCCAACATTTTATAACTTTTTTTACAAGGGGGTTTCTTAAAGTTATCACTGAAAGGGACCATTTTAGAATCCTCTAATGGTTAAAAATTAGTTTGTTAGGAAATGATTTGTGATGGCATCCTTCTTCAAAATTTTCAATATCTTTCTTGATTATAGGTACAAAAACAAGTTGTATTCTCTCATTTGAAACATCTTTTATTAAGGAAATTCACTCCACAATTCAAATTCAAGTGAGAAAGAAATAAAGCATCATTAGAGCAGTGAAGGAGAGGTCAAGTATTTAAATTCAAAGCATTCAAGATGGCGTCCATGATCATGTTCTTATGAAGATAGCCATGAGTTCCTAGATGAAAATATCAACATTTTTTATGAAAAATTTAGGGCAAAGAAGATTCATAAAGAATCTATAAAATTTAAATTTAGAGTTTTATTTCTAGATCTAGCCTCTACACCACAAGGGAATGTGGTCATTTCTATTTCATTCACCATAGACTTAATTCAAAACTTGGGGTTTGACCTAGGTAAACCACTATCAACCTAACAATATTTTTTCTCTCTTGTGTGTGCAAGTGACAAGTTAAGAAGACAAGAAATAGAAATCCAAAAGCTACAAACTAATACAAACTGAACAAGGTTTTGAAGAACTTGAAAACCCTGGACACTAGGAATCACTTAATAGTGTTTGACACTATTCTAACAAAATTTCATGAGAATATTTTAAGCGACATTCTTATGGTATGATGAAAGAATAAGTATCTGGTAGATTACTGAGATGGGGGGGGTGAATCAGTATATAGAAAAAGCAATATACACTTTCCCAATCTCAATATCAATCACACAAAGTAAACTTATCAATGAAATACAACTATCAAGATAAAAGCTCATAAGAAAGCCAGTTGACTGTTACAACAACTTAATAGTAAACAACATTAAAATTATAAACATACAAATTCTTTATCATATGTCAACAGACTTCATTTCTCAATGCTTCCGGTTATCATGCCTTATTAGAATAGTTAAGTAGTTAATCAAATCAACCATAAGATCATAACCACAAAAACATTTTACCACGTGACACAAGTATTTTTGACATGGAAACCCAAATTGGAAAATCCATTGTTAGATGATACTCACAAGATAATTATTTGAACTCTTTTAAAGTTTTCCATGTTAGGAGCCAAGCATGTTAAAGCTTTACAAAATTCATGTTAAGAACTAATCCTGTTAGGAATCACGCAGGTAAGGGATTGACTACAAATCCCTTGTTAGAAGCAAGTACCCTATTAGGAGTAACCTCATTATAGGATTTGAAAATCCAAGCTAATGGATCATCTTATTAGAGGATTTGATAAGTAACCAAGCTTGTTAGAGTTTACTCAGTTAGGGGATTTCAATTCTACTATAATTGTAAGAAAACAATAGGGTTTTGCTTGATCCATCTGAATAGCACTACACTTGCTTGATCAAATCCTTTTTAAGCTTCCATCTACCTTTGATCAAACTGCAGACTCATTAACCTAGTTCGGCAATGACACACTCAACTGATTTCTGTCAACACCTTTAATACAACAACTTCATCAACCTTATATACAAATCAATTAGGTTTGTAACACAAAAGAAACCTAATTCCCACATAGAGATTAAAAAAAATCGGTTAAAGTATGACCGTGAGATTACATAGCAATCTCTTCACATCAATCAAGAAAGCATCAACCGCTTCTTGATCACCACTTGATCGGACTCAGTAACTCATCATGCACTTAGTATTAGATGCAATACACTTTTTTTATTCCTTGGACAAAAAATGCGTCAAAACATTTTGAACTTGGGTATGTGCAAGATCATGGGGGGCCAAAAAGTGGCAATGGAAAAAAAAAGCTATTTAAACCTTTCCAAACATGCCAAAATTTGAATTTGGTTTGGTAAGACCAAACCAAATCAGATATCCGATTTTTGATGTCACTATTGTGATGTCACCATTGTGATGTCATACTTTTTGAAAATCGGATATCCAATTTTCTCAACATAAAAAATATAGTTTAGTAAAATGGGCATAACGTTTGTGTTTCTTAATGAAATTTTGATTTTTTACAGGCATTGGAAAGGTAATTCAGAGACATATGAAATGGATGACGGATTTTGATGATATTATAGAACAAAAATTAATTATAATCATTTGAAGTTAGTCCTTCAATTTTAAAACTTTAAATACTCATAAATTTTGCATACAAAGTCTCATTTTTTTCCTATCACCTCCTTTATCTATCACTTGTCTATATATACTTATATAATATATTTTGTCTATCTCTTTATTCTATACTTATGTCAATTATTTTCTCATCTAATCTAGATAAATAAATTCCCAAGTTACATGCACCTCTGCATATATCTCCATCTTTCTATTCCTATCTCTCCCTCTCCCACTCCATCATTGTTACTCCTTATTTCTATATTTCTCTCTAATAATCTCTCTTCTCTCTATTTATCTCCCTCCTCTACCTTATCCTGCCTATACTTATATATTACTTATCTCTATCACCTCCTTTCTCTCCCTATATTATCCCCTCTATCTCTATATCCCTATAGATTTGTCTTCATGTATATTTATATCTCATTATCACTAAATCTCACTTATTCACTCCATCTCTCCCTCCACTTGTCTTACTCTCTCTACCACTTTCTATCCATATCTATCTCTATCTCCATCTTCACATCTCCATCTCTTTCCCTATAAATCTCTCTTTTTATATGTTCCTCTATCTTTATATATCTTCCTTTATACATGATTAATCTACTTCTTTGTCTCTTCCTCTATCACCCTCTTGAAGTATCTTTCCCTTTCTCTGCCTTTATCTCTTTATTTACTCCATCTTTATATATCTCTGGCTCTCTCCCCACATCCTTCTCTATATCACCTTTATATATCTCTATATCTTCCTCTTTCTCTCTCTCTCCCTCTCTATCTATCCCTATCTATAATCTCTATCTCTCTTTCTCACTCTCTTGCACTATCTATATCTCTCTATCTATCAATATTTCTCTTCCTTTATATCTCTCTATCTCTTCCTTTTTTTATCTCTCTTCTTACCCCTCTCTATCCTTTTTTCTCCATCTCTTCATATATTTATATTTGTCTTTACCTCTATCTTTCTCTATATCTATTCATCTCCCTATCACTTTATCTTCATTTTTTATCTTTATCATCCTCTCTCCTTTTTAATATCTAGATATTCTACCTCTTTCTATACATCCTTGTCCTTTAGTTTTTCTCCCTCTCACTTCATACTCCTTAATATCTATATCTCTATTTATGTCCTTGTCCTTTAGTTATTTTCCCTCTCTTTACTTCTTCATCTCTCTTCACCCTTATATCTCTCCTTATTTGAAACTTAGTATATATGGTCTCCTAATGGGTTATATTGTGTCCTAAGGGGTCATAGAACATCATATGAGCCCTTAGGAAACAATATCCCTAATGAAACCATATGGTCTCCTAAGGGGTCACATGGTGTCCTAAGGGGTCATAAAACACTATATGACCCCTTAAGACACAATAAGACCCCTAATGACACCATATGGTGTCCTAATACACCAAGTGACCCCTTAGGACACCATATGACCCCTAGTGACACAATGTGGCATCCTAAAGGGTCATATGGTGTCCTAAGGGGTCATAGGACACCATATGACCCCTTAGGACACCATATGATCCATAACACCAAATAGTGTCCCAAGGGGTCATAGAATGCCATATGACCCATTAGGACACAATATGACCCATGATGATACCTAAGGGGTCATATAGTGTCCTAAAGGGTCATAGGACACCATATGACCCCTTAGAACACCATACAACCCCTTACGACATGGTATGGTGTCCTAAAGGGTCATATAGTATCCTAATGGGTCATATAACACCATATGACCCCTTATAACACAAGAAGACCCATAAGGACATGATATGGTGTCTTAAGGGGATCCCTTAGGACACAATATGACCCCTAACGATACCTAAGGGGTCATATGGTGTCTTAAGGGGATCCCTTAGGACACAATATGACCCCTAACAATACCTAAGGGGTCATATGGTGTCCTAAGAGGTTATATGATATCCTAGGAACCTTCAGGACACAATATGACCCCTTACCACACCATACAACCCCTAAAGATGCCATATGGTGTTCGAAGGGGCTGTAAGACAACATATGACCCGTTAGGATATAATATGACCCCTAACAACACCTAAGGTGTTGTATTGTGTCCTAAGGGGTCATAGGACACCATATGACCCCTAATGATACTATATGGTGTCTTAAGGGGTCATATTGTGTCCTAAGGGGTCATAGGACACCATATGACCCCTAGAGACACAAAATGACACCTAACAATACCTAAGGGGTCATATGGTGTTCTAAGGGGTCATAAGACACTATTTGACCCCTTAGAACACCATATGACCCCTAATGACACCAAATGGTGTCCTAAGGGGTCATATGGTGTCCTAAGGGGTCATAGAACACCATATGACCCCTTAGGACACCATACGACGCATAATGTAACTATACGGTATCCTCAGGGATCATAGGATAGCATATGACCCTTTACAGGACCATACAACCTATAACAACATAATATGGTGTGTTAGAGGGTCATAGAACACCATATGACTCCTTAGAACACCATACGAACCATAACGACACCATGTGGTGTCTTAAGGGGTCATAAGACACAATATTACCCCTTAAGACATAATATGACCCCTGAAAACATCATATATTTTCCTAAGGGGTCATAGGACACCATATGACACCTTAGGACACCATACGACCTGTTACGAAACCATACCACCCTTTACGACACCATATGGTTTCCTAAGGGGTCATATAACACCATATGACCCCTTAGAACACAAGAAGATCCATAACAACACAATATGGTTTCCTAAGGGGTCATATGATGTCATGAGACACCATATGATTTCTTAGAACACAATCTGACCCCTAACAATATGGTATCTAATGGGGTTATATGATATCCTAGGAACCTTTAGAACATAATATGACCCCTTAGCACACCATACAATCCCTAACGACACCATATGGTTTCCTAAGGGGTTCTAGGACACCATATAACCCGTTAGGACACAATATGACTCCTAACAATACCTAAGGGGTCATAGGACACCATATGCCCCTAAGGACAATGTATGGTATACTAAGGGGTCATATTGTGTCCTAAGGGGTCATAAGACACAATACGACCCCTTAGCACACCATACAACCGCCAACGACACCATATGGTGTCCTAAAGGATCAAATGGTGTCCTAAGGGGTCATACAACACCATATGACCCCTTAAAATACCATACAACAAGTAATGACACCATATTGTGTCCTAAGGTGTCATATGGTGTCCTAAGGGGTCATAGGACACCATATGACCCCTTAGGAGACCATACGACCCATAACAACATAATATAGCATCCTAGAGGCTCATAGAACACCATATCACCTCTTAGAACACCATACAACCCATAACAATACCACGTGGTGTCCTAAGGGGTCATAAGACACAATATGACCCCTAACGATGTCATATGGTGTCCTAAGGGGTCATACAAAACCATATGACCCCATAGAACACCATATGACCCCTTAGAACACCATATGACCCTTTATGACACCATATAGTGTCCTAAGGGGTCATATGGTATCCTAAGGGGTCATATAAGACCATATGACCCCTTAGAACACCATATGACCCCTTAGAACACAAAAAGACCCATAAAAACATGATATGGTGTCCTAAGGGGTCATATGGTGTCATGAGACACCATATGATCCCTTAGGACACAATATGACTCCTAATGATATCTAAGGGGTCATATGGTGTCCTAAAAGGTTATATGATGTCTTAAGAATCTTTAGGAAACAATATGACCCCTTAGTACACCATACAATCCGAAACGACAACATATGGTGTCCTAAGGGGTCGTAGGACACTATATGACAACAACTAAGGGGTCATATTGTGTTCTAAGGGGTCATAGGATACCCTATGACCCCTAATGACACAAAATGATTCCTAATGATACCTCAAGGGTCACATGGTGTTCTAAAGGGTCGTAGGACACCATATGACCCCTTAGCACATCATACAACCCTTAATGACACCATATGGTGTCTTAAGGGATCATATGTTGTCCTAAGGCATCATAGAACACCATATAACCCCTTAGGACACCATACAATGCATATTAAAACCATATGGTTTCGTAAGGGGTCATAGGACACCATATAACCCCTTAGGAGACCATAAGACCCATAACAACATAAAAATGGTGTCCTTAGGGTTCATAGAACACCATATGACCCCTTAGAACACCATACGACCCATAACGACACCATGGGGTTTCCTAAGGGGTCACAAGACACAATATGACCCTTTAGGACATAATATGACCCCTAACAACATCATATAGTGTCCTAAGGGGTCATAGGACACCATATGAGCCCTTAGGACACAACATGACCCCTTAGGATATAAAAGAAACCCTAATGACACCTAAGGGGTCATAGGACACCATATGACATATAACAACACAAAATGGTATCCTAAGGGGTCATATGGTGTCCTAAGGTATCATAGGACACCATATGACCCCTTAGGACACCATACGACCCATAGCACCATATAGTCTCCTAATCATATGGTGTCCTAAGGTGTCATACGACACCATATGACCCATTAGGACATAATACGAACCCTGATGACAACTAATTGGTCATATAGTGTCCTAAGGGTTCATAGGACACTATAAGACCCCTTAGGACACCATACGACTCCTTGCGATACCATATAGTGTCCCAAGGGATCGTTTGGTATCCTAAGGGGTCATATAATGTCCTAAGGGGTCATATGGTGTCCTAAGGGGTTATAGAACACCATATGACCCCTTAGGACACCATAAGAACCATAACAACACCATATCATGTTCTAAGGGGTCATATGGTGTCCTAAAGGGTCATGGGACACCATATGACCTCTTAGAACATAGTATGAGCCCTAAAAAAATGTAATGGATCATATGGTGTCCAAGGGGTCATACAATGTTTTGTGACCCCTTAGGACACAATATGACCCCTTAGCACACCATACAATCCCCAAAGACACCATATGGTATCCTAAGGGGTCATAGGACACCATATGACCCGTTCGGACACAATATGACCCCTAACAATACCTAAGGGGTCATATGGTGTCCTAAGGGGTCATAAAATACCATATTACCCATTAACACACCAGACGACCCCTAACAACACCATATGGTGTTCTAAAATCTCATAGAACACCATATGACCGCTTTGGAGACCATAAGACTTATAACAATATCACATGGTGTCCTAAGGTTTCATATGGTGTCCTAAAGGTTCATGAGACACCATATGACCCTTTAGGACACCATACGATGCATAATGACACCATATGGTGTCCTAAGGGGTCATAGGACACCGTATGACCCATTAGGAGACCATACGACCTATAACAACATAATATGGTATCTTTAGGGGTTATAGAACACCACACAACCCATAATGGCACCATGTGGTGTCCCAAGGGGTCATAAGACACAATATGACTCCTTAGGACATAATATGACCCTTAAAGATATCATATAATGTCCTAAGGGGTCATAGGACACAATATGACCCCTTAGGACATAAAATAAACCCCAATGACACCTAAGGGGTCATAGGACATCCTAAGGGGTCATAGAATACTATATGACCCCTTAGGACACCATATGACACATAACAACACCAAATGGTATCCTAAGGTGTCAGAGGACACCATATGACCCATAGCACCATATACTGTCTCAAGGGGTCATATGGTGTCCTAAGGGGTCATAGGACACCATATGACCCATTAGAACAACATACAACCCCATATGACACCTAAGGGGTCATGTAGTATCCTAAGGGGTCATAGGATACCATATGACCCCTTAGGACACCATACGACCCCTTACAACACCATATGGTGTCCTAAGGGGTCATATGGTATCTTAAGGGGTCATATAACACCGTATGACCCCTTGGAACACAAGAAGACCCATAACAACAGAATATGGTCTCCTAAGGGGTCATATGGTGTCATGAGCCATGATATCACCCCTTAGGACACAATATGGCCCCTAACAATACCTAAGGGGTCATATGGTGTCTGAAGGGGTTATATGATGTTATATGAAGGGGTTGTATGGTGTCTTAAGGGGTCATAAGATACCATATGACCCCTTAAGACACCATACAATCCATGATGACACCATATGGTGTCCTAAGGGTTCATATGACACCATACATGACCTCTTAGGACACAATATGACCCCTAACGATACCTTGGGGATCATATGGTTCCCTCAGTGGTCATATGATATCTTATGATCCCTTAGCACACCATACAAACCCTAACAAAACCATATGATGTCCTAAGGGGTTATAGGATACCATATGACCCCTTAGGACACCATATGACCCATAACAACACCATATAGTGTTTTAAGGAGTCATATGGTGTCCTAAGAGGTCATATGACACCATACGACCCTTTAAGATATAATATGAACCCTTAGAACACCATATGAACCCTAACAACATCATATGGTGTCCTAATGGTTCATAGGACACCATATGACTCATTAGGACACAATATGACCCCTAACAACACCTAAGGGGTCATATGGTAAAGTTAGAGGTAAGGATAGGTATGACAAAGAGATGACATTTGGGGAAGAGAGAATTAGATAGAGTTGGGGGTAATTAGGTGTCGAGAGGAGAGGGAGGATGGGAAAGTATCAACAAAGGGAGAGAGGGAGAGATGAGGAGAGAGGATCAAAGAGAGAGGTCTAGAGAAAAGGTAATTAGGAGAAGGGGAGGGGGAGAGAAAGGGAGGAAGTATCAACAAAGGAAGAGGGAGGAGAGATGGGCAGAGAGCCCCCTGATTGCCCTCTCTCTAGTCCATCTCTTTGTTAATACTTCCCTCTTCCCCTCTACTCCCACTAATTATCCTCTCTCTATCACTCTCTTCACCTCTCTCCACATCTCTCCCTCTCTCCTTTTGTTGATACTTACTCTTCTCCCTCTCTTCTTATTCGATAATTACACCCAATTCTCTCTCACATTATTTCTTTCCCTCAATTACCCTCAATCACCTCTCTCTTCATATGGGTTTATAGATGCTTCCCTCTCCCCCTTTCCCCACCTCCTAATTACTCTCTATGTCCCTCTTCAGCTCTGGCCCCATCTCTTCTCTTCTCTCTTTGTTGATACTTTCCCCTCTCCCCCTCCCCTCCTACCCCCTAATAATCTCAAACTCTCCCTCTCATTCTCTCTTCACCCCAATCACCCCCTCCCTCTCTCTCTTCACCTTCCACCTAATTACCTATAGATCTCTCTCTCACACTCTCTCTTCCCCCCCAATTAATCTCTCCTTCTCTCCTCTCTCCCCCTCTCCTCTTTTTAATACTTCCCTACACCTCTCCTTGTCCATTCTAAATTTTGTTGCTAGAGATGAGAAGGAAATGCAGAGAGACTAGTCTCGATCTTAGGGAAGAGAGAGTGACATAGAGGAGGAAATTATGAATCGGTAGAAATATAAGCACCTTGTAGAGATTGAGAGATTGAATGAGGTATTCATTGATAGTTAGAGATATAGGTCTAGAGAGAGATGTATAAATATGGACAAAAGAGAGGGAGAAAGAAACAAATAGGTGGAGTGATAGGTTTAGAAGAGAGAGGTGGAGAAAGGAAGAAATATAAATAACATGGTTTATCAAAATTTATCGAACTCAATAAAATTCATAAATTTTCTTTTATTAATTAATTACTTCTTTAGTTTATTTTGAGATGATTATTACAAAAATTCATGCAATAGGGAAATCATATGAAAAAGTCATGAGTCTTTTATGTTTTAAAAATGAAGGATGAATTTAAATGAATTATAATTATTTTTTAAAACAAATAATTGAAATTATACCTATTCCATATCATAGAGCTCTTAATTACTTTTCCAACGCCTATAAAAAATCAAAATTTTGATATAAAACACAAAAGTTATGCCCAATTTACTAAAATATATTTTTTTATTTTTCCAAAAACGGATATCCGATTTTTATTGAATATCCGATTTTAAAGCGTAAATTTTTCCCTCAATCTTTTGGTTCAGGTTTTCTTTGGGATTTGGCTTGGAAGTGACAAGCCTAGAAAGTCAACTAAAAAAATGTGTTTTTTAGTATTCCTTGATTTTCTAGAATTTACACTGGTAGCTGATGACTTTTTTTATAGCCAAAATTGATAAAACGAAAAGGGTTTTTTAAGGATATTCTTAGCTTTCCAACAATACAAGGCTTGTCTTATTTTGACTTTAATAAATAATTATTATTTATTTTCTAATTGAATTCTGACAAAAGTCCTGACTGATAGACTGATTGAAAAATACTCATAACTTTCAAACCGCATAATATTTTTTGAATCTGAAACATGCGTCATATCCTATGCTTCATCTAATATAGGGAAAAATTAAAAAAAAATGAATTACATAAGGTTTTGACCAAGTTAAGGTGGTTAGACATAGGAGTTTCTGAATTTCTGAAAAGCCATAGTAAAGAATTCATAAATAATTATATACTTTATAAAAAAGTATGTGTCACATCCGGAAATGAGTCTATACTTATATTATAAATCTTATAAAAAAATATTATCATTTGATTGTGATTAGGGTGGTTAGACATACACCTACTTCTTATCTTTTTCCTGAAATTTTTGTACCACTGCATTGAAATTTGAAATTTTCATCAAATAGGTTTTTTTTTTTCAAAAAATAACAAGTAGCTTAGAAACTAAATTCAATTTTCTATAGATTCTCTTCTTACATGTTTCAAAAATAATGTTCATAACTTAATCAATTTTTCATGTCAAGTTGCATAACTCTTATTTTTTGAAATTTCATTGCCACTTAAGGGCTTGTTTTGGCACACCATGATCCTACACATACCCACTTGTTTCATACAATGACCATACGTGTCACCATCATTATCGATCATCTTTAGATCATAAGCCAACATAACCAATTCAACAACCTTAATCGGTTAGGGTTTAACAAAAACAACTAGTAGGGTTTACTGGTTACATTACATAGATAGGATTTAACCTTTTATATCGGCTAAACTCACAAACTTACATACCAGTTTACAATGTCCTCCACAAAGCTCTTCCTACCAGTTACAAGACAATATCAACAATAACAACAATATCAATAATATAATTACCAGTTAATTGACATCAATGACAAGATAACATATCATTAATGCAATATTCATGGAAATGCCAACAATCTCCCCCTTTGGCATTGATGGAAATACACATATCAACACTATTGTTTGATGTTGTGATTCTGAATAGGAATCCTGGATTACATTACCAAGTATTCACCATGCTCTCCATGTCTTCAGTTTGTCACTAGTTCTCTTCCTCATAATCACATAATTATTATCCCCCTTTGACAACAATGCCAAATTGGAAGTAAAAGATGTAATGTCAAATTTCACTAAACAACAATGATATTTTGCAACTTGATGCTCCCCCTGTGGAATAGCTTCCACTACTACACCAATCCTTCTGTAAAATTCTGCAAGTGGTTCAAAGACTAATGCAATCAACATCATGCTCAACTAACCTCATGAAGGGGTACAACCCCTAGTTGACTTCTAAGATACTCAATTGTAGTCTTAGGTATAGGTTTGGTAAAAATATCTGCAAGTTGCTCCTTGGTAGAAACATGCTCTAAGATAACCTCTTTGCCCTGCATTTTTTCCCTCCAAAAATGATACTTCAATTCAATGTGCTTGGTTTGTGCATGCAAGATAGGATTCTTGGAAAATTTATGACACTTTTATTATCACATACAATCTTTATGGGTTCTAAAATCTTCATCTTAAAACCTTCCAGAATGTGCCTCATCCAAATAGCCTATGTGCAATTCATATAAGTTGCAACATACTCAGCTTCAATAGTAGATTGTGAAGTACAACTCTGCTTCTTACTACTCCATGAAACAAGCCTTCCTCCAAGAAAAAATGCTCCACCAGTCTACTATGAACAACATAGTGCAATTTTCTAGTCATTGACATGTATTCCTTCTCATCAAAAGACTTAGATTCATATTCCTTGGAGAACTTACAACCTATAAGCATTGGAGTCCCAACTAGTTTATAGTCACTCATGCCAAATGTCTTCAGGACCTCTTTCACGTACTTAGACTATGTAATGAAAATACCATTCTTCATTTGTTGTATCTACAAGCCTGTGAAATTTTTTATTTCCCCCACTAAAGACATTTCAAATCCATTTTTCATCTCATCTACAAAACTATTGTTCATGACATCATTACCTCCAAATATGATATAATAAACAAATACTTCACTGACTAGTATTTCATCTACTTCAAACTTGAGATACATGTTACTATCATCACTAGTTCTCAGAATGCCTATCTTCATCAAATGTGTATGAAGCCTTTCATACCATGCTCTGGGTGTCTTCTTTAATCCATATAAAGCCTTATGCAATCTACATACCATGTCTTTCTCATCAGTCAAAGAAAAACCATCTGGTTTCTCTACGTATACATCTTCTTCCAATATCCCATTAAAAAATGCAGACTTAACATCCATCTGGTATACCTTGAACTCATTATGGGCTGCAAATGCAAGTAAAGTTTTGACACCTTCCAGTCTTGCTAGTGGTGCAAAAGTTTCGCCATAATCTTCTCCTTCTTCTTGTGCATAACCTTTGCAAACCAACCTAGCTTTATTGAAAACTACAACACCATCTTCATTCAGCTTGTTCTTGAATACTCATTTAGTGTTGGTATTTTCGATGTGTTGCATTAGTTTTGTTATTGATGTCAACACTTATCTTTCTTGAGATCTACATTTTTGATTTGGCACTATGGTTATATTGGTTAACTGTTAAACTGACACATTCTGTTCACCGGCAAGGTCAATGACTTATGCATAGTCACCGGTATATGCTCACTGGCAGGTTATATGGTTCACCGACACTGATGATGACTTGTTATCATCTGGAGATCACTTAATTATGTCAAAGAAATGGTTTGGATACTTGGTTTTGGTGTTTTGGTTATTGGACCAATCGGGTTGACATATTTATTTTTACCGACAGATAGGTCTAGGTTATGGACAAGTATACGTTATCTATTCCAGATCAGTATGAAACATTGTGGAGATGATTTATTATTGGTTATTGTATTGAGACCGACATCTTGTATCGTATCAAGACTTATTTTGTAATTGATTTGAATATTCTTAGTGAATTGACCTTAGTATTTGGTCTTAGGTTTGGTATAAATGTAAGATCTCATTTGTGAAATGAGAAGGTGTATGTGGTATGATACGGTATTATAACTTGGTATGTGCGAATATTGAAGATCATGTGAGCAGATCATAGAGAGAATCAAGAAGACATCATTTGAAGGTTAAAGGAAGGTTTGAAGGTGTTTACCAGAGCTTAAATTGGTACTGAATCTAGCATTGCAGATGCACTTTGAAGAAGTACATTATTCTGGGATTTAACCATCCTATTGTAGTCATGGCGACTCTCATTTGAGTAGTGTGCTCTAGGTGGTTGGCCTTTCTACATGTGTAGACCCCATTTGTATACACATACTATCTGCAATAGTATCAACTGATTGTGGGTAAGGTTTCCCACCGTGTTTATTCCCTTTATAGGGTTTCCACTTCAAAAATATTTGTGCTATGTATTGTAGATTTTGTTTCTCTTTCTATTTAATGCATTAAGTTTCACCAGTATTGACATACTATGTTAATTTGTTTAACAAACATTAAGATTAGTTTACCAGTATTAAGTATTAAGTTGGATGAATTTATAATTGGGTTTAAATACAGGGTATGTGCACCAAGTTGTGGTACCAAAAGGGGGTCTTAAGATGCCACTTTTTTTTTTGAAATCGGCAAAGTTTGAACTTCAATGACAAATTGAAGATAGTTACACTCCAAATTTGAAGATGCAACAAGAACAAGAGTCAGAGTTCTTCGAGTCTACTTTCTAAACTACTAATTTTTTTTTAAAATGGTGGAGATTAAGGGCTTCAAAAAGGGGGGCCACAAAAAGTGGTCCTGTTTTTATGCAAAAAACATAACGTAGAGTCTCTTGTGGCCCCCCTAAAATGTTAACTTATTTTTTTGAATTTTTAAAATCACTTTGGCGAGAAATTAGCTAACACCTTGTAGTTTATGCTAGAATTTTTAGCTAATATTTTAATGAGTATATGATTTTACTAATTTTCGAAGTGGACACATCCTAAAAAACAGAAATTTGAGCATGCTCCCCCCTCAAATCATTGAAAACAAATAAAAAAATGAATTTTTTTTTTTTAAATTGTGTAGAATGGAATCTAGTTTCTAAAAATGTAATTTTTTTCAAAATCTATTGAACGTGTAAAAATCTATACCCAAAATAGTGCATGTTGGTTTTTGACAAAAAATAGACACACTAACAAAATAAATTACAGATGAAAGACTTAACAAAATCAAAATTTGAAATAAATTACATTTTTAGATAGCTAAGAGGGAGCTCAAGTCTACCACGGTATTTTTTTTTAACATCATTGAAATACGTGAAAACCTAACGAAGAGCACGCCCAAAAATATGTCAAAATTTTCAATGTTCTGACAAAAACACATCTCTAGCCTGAAATGGTCATCCAAACCTTTGGGTTGGATGCCCAAGGCAAATCCAAACCAGAGGTTTGGTGTTTCCCAAAGCGGGCCATTTGGCGCTCACCAAATATGGCGAGCGCCCTATTTCATGTGCGCCAAATATGGCGCTTGCCAAATATAGTGAGTGCCCTATTTGGTGTGCGCCAAATATGGCAAGCCCCCTATTTGGTGTGGACCAAATATGGTGAGTGCCCTATTTGGTTTGCACTAAATATGGCAAATGCCCTATTTGGTGTGTGCAAATGTGATGAATGGATATGGTGTCACATGGTCATATGGTCATATGGTGTCCTATACGACCCATAATGACACCTAAGGGGTCATATGGTGTCCAATGGGCCCATAGGACTCCATATGACCCCTTAGGTGTCCATACGACCCATAAGGACACCATATTGTGTCCTAAGGGGTCATATGACACCATATGACCACTTAGGAAACCATATGACCCATAAAGATACCATATTATTCCCTAAGGGGTCATATGGTGTCCTAAAGGGTCATAAGACACCATATGACCCTTTAGGACACCATACGACCCATAACGACACCGTATTGTGTCCTAGGGGGTCGTATGGTGTCCTAAGGAGTCATAGGACACCATATGACCCCTTACAACACCATACGACCCATAACAACACCGAAGGGGTCATATGGTGTCCTATGGCCCCATAGGACACCATATGTTCCCTTGGGTGTCCATATGACCCATAACAACACCATATTGTGTCCTAAGGGGTCATATGGTGTCCTAAGGGGTCATAGGACATCATATGACCCCTTAGGACACAATACGACCCATAATGACACCATATTATGTCCTAAGGGATCATAAGACACCACATGACCCCTGAGGACACCATACGACCCATAACGACATCGTATTGTGTCCTAGGGGGTCATATGGTATCCTAAGGGGTCATAGGACACCATATGACCCCTTACAACACCATACAACCCATAACGACACCTAAGGGATCATATGGTGTCCTATGGACCCATAGGACACCATATGACCCCTCGGGTGTCCATATGACACCATATTGTATCCTAAGGGGTCATATGGTGTCCTAAGGTGTCATAGGACACCATATGACACCTTAGGACACCATACGACCCATAACAACACCATACGATGTGCTAAGGGGTCATATGGTGTCCTAAGGGGTCATAAGACACCATATGACCCTTTAGGACACCATACGACCCATAACGACACCGTATTGTGTCCTAGGGGGTCATATGGTGTCCTAAAGGGTCATAAGACACCATATGACCCCTTACAACACTATACGACCCATAACAACACCTAAGGGGTAATATGGTGTCCTATGGCCCCATAAGACACCATATGACCACTTCGATGTCCATACGACCCATAACGACAACATATTGTCTTGTAAGGTGTCATATGGTGTCTTAAGGGGTTATACGACACCATATGACACTTTAGGACACCATAAGACTTATAACGACACAGTATTGTGTCCTAGGGCGTCATATGGTGTCCTATGGGGGCATAGTACACCATATGACCTCTTATAACACCATACGACCCATAACGACACCTAAGGGGTCATATGGTGTCATATAGCCCCATAGGATACCATATGACCCCTTAGGTGTCCATACGATGCATAACAACACCATATTATGTCATAAAGGGTCATATGGTGTCCTAAGGGGTCATAAGACACCATATGACCCCTTAGGACACCATACGTCCCATAACAATACCGTATTATGTCTGAGGGGGTTATATGGTGTCCTAAGGGGCCATAGGACACCATATGACCCCTTACGACACCATACAACCCATAATGACACCTAAGGGGTCATATGGTGTCCTATGGACTCATAGGACACCATATGACCCCTTGGGTGTCCATACGACTCATAACGACACCATACTGTGTTGTAAGGGGTAATATGGTGTCCTAAGAGGTCATAAGACACTATATGACCCCTTAGGACACCATACGAACCATAATGACACCGTATTGTGTTCTAGGGCATCATATGGTGTCCTAAGGGGTCATAGGACACCATATGACCCCTTATGACACCATAGGACCCATAATGGCACCTAAGGGCTCATATGGTGTCGCATGGATCCATAGGACACCATATGACCCTTTGGGATTCCATACGACCCATAGCAACACCATATTGTGTCCTAAGGGGTCATATGGTGTCCTAAGGGGTCATAGGACACCATATGACCCCTTAGGACACCATACGACCCATAATGACACTGTATTGTGTCCTAGCAGGTCATATGGTGTCCTAAGGGGCCATAGGATGCCATGTGACCCCTGAGGTGTAAGGGGTCACATGGTGTCCTATGGCCCCATAGGACAGCATATGACCCCTTGGGTGTCCATACGATTCATAACGACACCATATTATGTCCTAAGGGGTGATATGGTGTGCTAAGGGGTCATAGGACACCATATGACCCCTTAGGACACAATATGACCCATAACGACACCATATTATGCCCAAAGGGGTCATATGGTGTCCTAAGGGGTAATTGGACACCATATGACCCCTTACAACAACATATGACCCATAACAACACCAAAAGGGTCATATGGGGTTCTATGGACCCATAGGACACAATATGACCCCTTGGGTGTCCGTACGACCCATAACAACACCATATTGTGTCCTAAGGGCTCATAAGACACCATATGACCCCTTAGGACACCATACGACCCATAACAACATCGTATTGTGTCCTAGGGGGTCATAAGGTGTCTTATAGGGTCATATAGCACCATATGACCCCTTACGACACCATACAACCCATAATGACACCTACAGGATCATATGGTGTCATATGGTCCCATAGGACACCATATGACCCCTTGAGTGTCCAGACAACCCATAATGACACCATATTAAGTCCTAGGGGGTCATATGGTGTCCTAAGGGGTCATAAGACACCATGTGACCCCTTATGATACCATACAACTCATAACAACACCTCAGGGGTCATATGGTGTCGTATATCCCCATAGGACACCATATGACCCCTTAGGTGTCCATACGACCCATAACAACCCCATATTGTGTCCTAAGGGGTCATATGGTGTCCTAAGGGGTCATAAGACACCATATGACCCCTTAGGACAACATGCGAATGATAACGACATTGTATTGTGTCCTACAGGGTCATATGGGGTCCTAAGGGGTCATAGGACACAATATGACCCCTTACGACACAATACGACCCATAACAATACCTAAGGGGTCATATGGTGCCCTCAGGGGTCATAGGACACCATATGACCCCTTATGACACCATACAACCCATACCGACACCTAAGGGGTTATATGGTGTCGTATGGTCCCATAGGACACCATATGAGCCCTTAGGTGTCCATGTGACCCATAACAACACCATATTGTGTCCTAAGGGGTCATAAGACACCATATGACCCCTTTGGAACCCATATGACCCATAACGACACCATATTATGTCCTAACGGGTTATATGGTGTCCTAAGGGGTCATAAGACACCATATGACCCTTTAGGACACCATACAACCCATAACGACACCATGTTGTGTCCTATGGTGTCATATGGTCTCCTAAGGGGTCATAGGACAGCAAATGACCCCTTATGACACCATACGACCCATAACGACAACTAAGGGATCGTATGGTGTCCTATGGACCCATAGGACATGATATGACACCTTGGATGTCCATATGACCCATAACAACACCATATTGTGTCCTAAGGTGTCATATGGTGTCATAAGGGGTCATAGGACACCATATGAGCCTTTAGGACACCATATGACCCATAACGACATCATATGATGTCCTAAGGGGTCATATGGTGTCCTAAGGGGTCATAAGACACCATATGACCCCTTAGGACACCATACGTCCCATAACGACACCATATTGTGTCCTAGTGGGCAATATGGTGTCCTAAGAGGTCATGGGACACCATATGACCCCTTATGATACCATATGACCCATAACAACACCTGGGGGGTCATATAGCGTCCTATGGACCCATAGGAGACCATATGACCTCTTGGTTGTCTATACGACCCATAACAACATCATATTGTGTCCTAAGGGGTCATATGGTATTCTAAGGGGTCATATAGTGTCCTAAGGGGTCATAGGACACCATATGACCCCTTACGACACCATATGACAAATAACGACACTATATTGTGTTCTAAGGGATCATATGGTGACCTAAGGTGTCAGAAGACACCAAATGACCCCTTAGGATAGCATACGACCCATAACGACACTGTATTGTGTCTTAGGGGGTTATATGGTGTCCTAAGGGGTCATAGGACACCATATTACCCCTTATGACACCATACGACCCATAACGACACCTACGGGGTCATATGGTGTCTTATGGCCCCATAGGACACCATCTAACCCCTTGGGTGTCCATAGGACCCATAACGACACCATATTGTGTCCTAAGGGGTCATATGGTGTCCTAAGGGGTCATAGGATACCATATGATCCCTTAGGACACCATACGACCCATAACGACACCATATTGTGTCCTAAGGGGTCATAAGACACCATATGACCCCTTAGGACACCATACGACCCATAAGGACACCGTATTCTATCCTAGGGGGTCATATGGTGTCCTATAGGGTTAAATAACACCATATGACCCCTTGCGACACTATACAACCCATAACGACACCTGAGGGGTCATATGGTGTCCTATGGACCCATAGGAGACTATATGACCCCTTGGGTGTCCATTGTACCCATAACATTATCATATTGTGTCCTAAGGGGTCATATTGTGGTATCCTAAGGGGTCATATGGTGTCCTAAGGGCTCATAGGACACCATATGACCCCTTAGGTGTCCATATGACCCATTGTGAGATTTTGCCAAGATCAAGGGCACAATGAAAAGTATAAAAATAGAGACAAAAGAATGACAAGAACAAACCATATTCTCATCAATATGAAAATGATCAACTAGATTCATACCAATACAATGAATATAGGCTTGCTTATATAGGCAAGGCCATATGGATGTATGAGCACACAATTATGACATGTGGCTCAATGAGAAACAAGGGTAGGTAAGAAATACTAGGGTTAGGTAGGAGAAATAATATAATATTCCACAAGAGGTGGATGACCCACTGTGGAGTGTAACAGCAAAATAAGACCACAAAAGGTGGAATTTCTCCTACAAGCTCTATCCCTATGTGAACAGTTCCCTAAGTGTCTCAAATCCAAACTATGAAGAGATGCATTATCCTAAGTTAACTTAAGTAAAGTGTAATAATATCCATAATGAATATTTATTTACACCAACACCCATAACGACACTATATTGTGTTCTAAGGGATCATATGGTGACCTAAGGTGTCATAAGACACCAAATGACCCCTTAGGACACCATACGACCCATAACGACACCGTATTGTGTCCAAGGGGGTTATATGGTGTCCTAAGGGGTCATAGGACAACATATGACCCTTTACGACACCATATGACTCATAACGACACCTAGGGGGTCATATGGTGTCCTATGGCCCCATAGGACACCATCTCACCCCTTGGGTGTCCTTACGACCTATAACGACACCATATTGTGTCCTAAGGGGTCATAGGACACCATATGACCCCTTAGGACACCATACGACCCCTTATAACACCATACGACCCATAACGAGACCTAAGGGGTCATATGGTGTCGTATGGCCGCATAAGATACCATATGACCCCTTAGTTGTCCATACAACCCATAACGACACCAGTATTGTGTACTAAGGGGTCATATGGTGTCCTAAGGGGTCATAAGACACCATATGGCCCCTTAGGACACCATACGATCCATTACGACACCGTATTGTGTCCTAGGGGGTCATATGGTGTCCTAAGGAGTCATAGGACACCATATGACCCTTTACGACACCATACAAAGCATAATGACACCTAAGGGGCCATATGGTGTCCTATGTCCCCATAGGACACAATATGACCCCTTGGGTGTCCATACAACCCATAACGACACCATATTGTGTCCTAAGGGGTCATATGGTGTCCTAAGGGGTCATAAGACACTATATGACCCCTTAGGATACCATACAACCGATAACAACATTGTATTGTGTCCTAGGGGGTCATATGGTGTCCTAAGGGGTCATACGATACCATATGACCCCTTATGACACCATACGACCCATAACAACACCTAAGGGGTCATATTGTGTCGTATGGCCCCATAGGACACCATATAACCCTTAGGTGACTATACGACCCATAATGACACCATATTCTATCATAAGGGGTCATATGGTGCCCTAAGGGGTCATAAGACACCATATGACCCCTTAGGATACCATACGACCCATAACGACACCGTATTGTGTCCTAGGGGGTCATCTAGTGTCCTAAGGAGTCATAGGACACCATATGACCCCTTATGACACCATACGACCCATAATGACACCTGTGGGGTCATATGGTGTTCTATGGCCCCATAGGATACCATATGACCCCTTGGGTGTTCATACGACCCATAATGACACCATATTGTGTCCTAAGGGGTCATATGGTGTGTTAAGGGGTCATATGGTGTCCTAAGGGGTCATAGGACACTATATGACCCCTTAAGACACCATACGACCCATAACGGCACCATATTGTGTCCTAGGGCTCATATGGTGCCTAAAGGGGTCATAAGACACCATATGACCCATTTTGACACCATAAGACACATAACAATACCTAAGGGGTCATATCATGTCGTATGGCCCCATAAGACACCATATGACCCCTTAGGACAATGTACGACCCATAACGACACCATATTATGTCCTAACGGGTCATATGGTGTTGCAAGGGGTCATAGGACACCATATGACCCCTTAGGACACCATACGACCCATAACAACACCGTATTCTATCCTAGGCGGTCATATGGTGTCTTAGGGGTCAGAGGACACCATATGACCCCTTACGACACCATACAACCCATAACAACACCTAAGGGGTCATATGGTGTCATATGGCCCTATAGGACACCATCTGAGCCCTTGGGTATCCATATGACACATAATGACACCATATTGTGTCCTAAGGGGTCATATGGTGTCCTAACGGGTCATAGGACACAATATAACCCCTTAGGACACCATACGACCCCTTATAACATTATACGACCTGTAACGACACCTAAAGCATCATATGGTGTTGTATGGCCCCATAGGACACCATATGACCACTTAGGTGTCCATACAACCCATAATGACACCATATTGTGTCCTAGGGGGTCATATGGTGTCCTAAGGGGTCATAAGAGACTGTGTGACTCCTTAGGACACCATACGACCCACAACAACACCGTATTGTGTCCTAGGGGGTCAACTAGTATCCATAACGACACCATCTGAGCCCTTGGGTATCCATACGACCCATAATGACACCATATTGTGTCCTAAGGGGTCATATGGTGTCCTAATGGGTCATAGGACACAATACAACCCCTTAGGACACCATACGACCCCTTATAACACTATACGACCCATAACGACACCTAAGGGGTCATATGGTGTCCTACGGCCCCATAGGAAACCATATGACCCCTTGGGTGTCCATACGACCCATAACGACACCATATTGTTTCCTTAGGGGTCATATGGTGTCCTAAGGGGTCATAGGACACCATATGACCCCTTAGGACATCATACGACCCATAACGACATCGTATTGTGTCCTAGGGGGTCATATTGTGTCCTAAGCAGTCATAGGACACAATATGATCCCTTATGATAGAATACGACTCATAATGACAACTAAGGGGTCATATGGTGTCGTATGGCCCCATAGGACACCATATCATCCCTTAGGTGTCCATACGACCCATAACGACACCATATTATGTCTTAAGGGGTCATAAGACACCATATGAGCCCTCAGGACACCATACGACCCATAACAACACCGTATTGTGTCCTAGTGGATCATGTGGTGTCCTAAGGGGTCATAAGACACCATATGATCCCTTACGACACCATACAACCCATAACAACACCTAAGGGATACTATGGTGTCCTATGGTCCCATAGGACACCATATGAGCCCTTGGGTGTCCATACGACCCATAACGACACCATATTGTGTCCTAAGGGGTCATATATTGTCCTAAGGGGTCATAGGACACCATATGACTCCTTAGGACACCATAGAAACCATAATGACACCGTATTCTATCCTAGGGGGTCATATGGTGTCCTAAGGGGTCATAGGATACCATATGACCCCTTATGATAGCATACAACCCATAACGACACCTAAGGGGTCATATAGTGTCCTATGGCCCCATAGGACACCATATGACCCCTTAGGTGTCCATACAACCCATAACAACACCATATTGTGTCCTAAGAGGTCATATGGTGTCCTAAGGTGTCATAAGACACCATATGACCCTTTAGGACACCATATTATGTCCTAAAGGGTCATATGGTGTTCTAAGTGGTCATAAGACACCATATGACCCCTTAGGACACCATACGACCCATAACGACATCGTATTGTGTGTTGGGGGTCATATGGTGTCCTAAGGGGTCATAGGACACCATATGACCCCTTACAACAACATATGACCCATAACGACACCTAAGGGGTCATATGGTGTCCTATGGCCCCATAGGACACCATTGGACCCTTTGGGTGTCCATACGACCCATAACGACACCATATTGTGTCCTAAGGGGTCATATGGTGTCCTAAGGGGACCCCTTAGAGCACCATATGACCCCTTAGAGCACCATATGACCCCTTAGAGCACCATATGACCCCTTATAACACCATATGACCCATAACGACATCTAAGGGGTCATATGGTGTCGTATGGGCCCATAGGACACCATATGACCCCTTAGATGTCCATACGACCCATAACAACACCATATTGTGTCCTAAGGGGTCATATGGTGTCCTAAGGGGTCATAAGACACCATATGACCCCTTAGGAAACTATACGACCCATAACGACACCGTATTGTGTCCTAGGGGTCATATGGTGTCTTGAGGGGTCATACGACACCATATGACCCCTGACGATATCATACGACACATAACGACACCTAAGGGGTCATATGGTCTCCTATGGCCCCACAGGACACCATATGACCCCTTAGGTGTCATTATGTGTTGTATTGTGTCGTAAGGGGTCATAAGACACCATATGACCCCTTACGACACCATACGACACATAATGGCACCTAAGGGGTCATATGGTGTCCTATGGCCCCATAGGACACCATATGATCTCTTTGGTGTCCATACGACCCATAACGACACCGTATTGTGTCCTAACGGGTCATATGGTGTCCTAAAGCATCATAGGACACCATATGACCCCTTAGGACACCATACAAACCATAACAACACTATTTTGTGTCCAGGGGGGTTCATATGGTGTCCTATGGCGTCATAAGACACCATATGACCCCTTATGACACTATACAACCAATAATGACACCTAAGGGGTCATATGGTGTCGTATGGCCCCAGAGGACACCATATGACCCCTTAGGTGTCCATACAACCCATAACAACACCATATTGTGTCCTAAGGGATCATATGGTGTCCTAAGGTGTCATAAGACACCATATGACCCTTTAGGACACCATATTATGTCCTAAAGGGTCATATGGTGTTCGAAGTGGTCATAAGACACCATATGACCCCTTAGCACACCATACGACCCATAATGACATCGTATTGTGTGCTGGGGGTCATATGGTGTCCTGAGGGGTCATAGGACACCATATGACCCCTTACGACAACATATGACCCATAACGACACCTAAGGGGTCATATGGTGTCCTATGGCCCCATAGGACACCATCGGACCCCTTGGGTGTCCATACGACCCATAACAACACCATATTGTGTCCTAACGGGTCATAGGACACCATATGACCCCTTAGAGCACCATACGACCCCTTATAACACCATACGACCCATAACGACACCTAAGGGGTCATATGGTGTCGTATGGCCCCATAGGACACCATATGACCCCTTAGATGCCCATACGACCCATAACGACACCATATTGTGTCCTAAGGCGTCATATGGTGTCCTAAGGGTTCATAAGACACCATATGACCCCTTAGGACACCATACGACCCATAACGACACCGTATTGTGTCCTAGGGGGTCATATGGTGTCTTGATGGGTCATAGGACACCATATGACCCCTTACGACACCATACGACCCATAACGCCACCTAAGGGGTCATATGGTGTCCTATGGCCCCATATGACACCATATGACCCCTTAGGTGGCGTTATGGGTCGTATGGTGTCGTAAGGGGTCATAGGATACCATATGACCCCTTACGACACCATACGACATATGACCCCTTACGACACCATACGACCCATAACGACACCTAAGGGGTCATATGGTGTCGTATGGCCCTATAGGACACCATATGATCCCTTTGGTGTCCATACGACCCATAACGACCCCATATTGTGTCCTAGTGGGTCATATGGTGTCCTAAGGCATCATAGGACACCATATGACCCCTTAGGACACCATACAACCCATAACAACACTATTTTGTGTCTTGGGGGTTCATATGGTGTCCGAAGGTGTCATAAGACACCATATGACCCCTTATGACACCATACAACCCATAATGACACCTAAGGGGTCATATGTTGTCGTATGGCCCCATAAGACACCATATGACCCCTTAGGTGTCCATACGACCCATAACAACACCATATTTTCTCATAAGGTGTCATAAGACACCATATGAGCCCTTAGGACACCATACGACCCATAACAACACTATATTGTGTCCTAGACAGTGATATGGCATCCTAAGGTGTCGTAGGACACCATATGACCCCTTACGATACCATATGACCCATAACAACACCCCATAGGACACCATATGACCCCTTGGGTGTCCATACGACCCATAACGACACTATATTATGTCCTAAGGGGTCATATGGTGTCCTAAGGGGTCATAAGACACCATATGACCCCTTAGGATACCATACATATGACCCCTTAGGACACCATACGACCCATAACGACATCGTATTGTGTCTTAGGGGGTCATATGGTGTCTGGAGGGGTCATTGGACACCATATGACCCCTTATGACATGATACAACCCATAACGACACCTAAGGGGTCATATGGTGTCGTATGGCCCCAGAGGACAGTATATGACCCCTTAGGTGTCCATACAACCCATACCGACACCATATTGTGTCCTAAGAGCTCATATGGTGTCCTAAGGCATCATAAGACATGATATGACCCCTTAGGACACCATACGACCCATAACAACACCATACTATGTCCTAAAGGGTCATATGGTGTCCTAAGTGGTCATAAGACACCATATGACCCCTTAGGACACCATACGACCCATAACGACACCGTGTTGTGTCCTAGGGGGTCATATGGTGTCTTAAGGGGTTATAGGAGACCATATGACCCCATACGACCCATAATGACACCATATTGTGTGCTAGGGGTTCATATGGTGTCCTAAGGGGTCACAGGACACCATATGACCCCATACGACCCATAACAACAACATATTATGTCCTAAGGGGTCATATGGTGTCCTAAGGGGTCATAAGACACCATATGACCCCTTAGGACACTATATGACCCATGACGACACCTAAGGGATCATATGGTGTCCTAAGACACCATATTATGTCCTAAAGAGTCATATGGTTTTATGTTTATGGTTGTGGCTATCAAACTATAAGGTATAGAGTAGAAATTTATCAAAGCTTAAAAAATTTCAATGGAAGTCATTTGGCTAGCACCAAATATGGATAGCACCATATTTGGTGCTAGCCAAATGAGTTGCACAAAAAAAGGTTATAGGGTATAGAGTCAAAATTTATCAAAGGTAAACAATTTCAATGGAAGTCATTTAGCTAGCACCAAATGAGCTGCACAAAAAAATGGTTATAGGGTATAGAGTAGAAATTTATCAAAGGTAAAAAATTTCAATGGAAGTCATTTGGGTAGCGCCATATTTGGCGCTAGCCAAATGCGCTGCACTAAAAAATGGTTATATGGGACCCTTGACCCATGATCCAAGCACACATTCTCTCATTTTGTCTTCTTTCTGCGCATGATCAGACAAAAAAATACTTTTTGCATGGTGTTGACATTTTATGCAAGGTTATTTTATACATTCCATTAGCTCTCCACCACCTTTTTTTTCATTTGGCAATGTCAAAGAGGGAGATCATAGTTTTTTTAATCTAATTTGAATAATTAAGGTAATATTTTCTTGTTTTTAGAATTCAAATACTTATTAAGTGTTATTTTGTTTAAATGTTAGAATAAAAGTGTGAGTCAAAATTGATTATAATCCTATTAGATTTACATTAGATTTAACAATGCATTTCAAGGAAGTTGCATAAGAAAAATATTTTTTTAGTGGTTTAAAACAAAATTTGCAATTTCATACATCCTTTTAAAGATCTTATGAAATAATTTAGAAAAGGAATACATGAAATAAGTTCAATTTCATATATCCATTTTAACATATGCATAATTAGGACAGTCATAGATGCATAATTTCACTTTATTCTCTTTTATGTGCATATATATGTAGAAATCATCATCATCCCGAGGAAACGACCAAAAAATGTAACACTGGAAGAGAGTGAAGCTAAGAATGCAAAAGAAAGAGAAGGAATGAAGCAACTTCGTGAAAAAATGAAATTGAATACCATAGAAGAAGAGGTGCCAATTGAAGAGGAACATGAAATATCCATCCAATCTAAGAGAGAGACAAAATTGGCCACACAAAGGCAACGTATGCAAAACCTTCGTGCAATGAGACAATTGAATCCCGAGGTTGAGAGCATGTCTACCACAATTCAAGTTGAAGGAACCCCATCTCTTACATCTCAAGTTGAAGGCACACCATCTCTTATTGGCACACCGTTGGTGTCTACAACATCTCATATTGAATGCACTCCCTCTATGACATTTGACGTTGCAAGTACTTCATGACTGACATCAAGTATTGGAGCTACACCATCTTGTACACCTCAATTTCAAGGTATGTCATCATTTTCATCTCCGGTTGAAGGTATGCAACCTATCCATAGTGTTGTTGACATTCCTAATCTTGAGGTAACTCAAAGTTTGAGAACACCTCCTAGACTTTTGCATAGAAAGCCTAAGTATTTGATTGATATTGATGCTAATGTTTTGAAACCAATGGTTGACAAGATTCTGAAGCGTACTTGTCAAAGACATGCTAACTGAATATGGAAAATATTTTTTGAGCCTTTAAATGAGATAGGAAGATGTCATCTATTTGTTGAAATGATGAGAAATCTGAAATTTAGGCCTATAATGAAGATTCTTGGGCTAAGAACATCGATTGAATCAAGCGACAAATCTACTGTGAAGAATCTGATGAATGCATATGATACTATTGGTTCTAACTCACGCACAAAAGATAGTAATACCACATGATGAGTCATTAAATCAACAATTGTAAGAACTCAAACTGAGAAAGCTCTCCTCCTTAGAAAGACAAGTAAACAATTGAAGATAAGTAGACAAACTCTAATGAGAGCTTTGGGAAGGCAACAAAGAGCGGAGGATCCATATAACAATGAATTATGGGCAGTTTCTGATAGATTACCATGGAAAGATAAAGCAATTGTTGAAGCCTTGAGATCCCTAATTGAAGATTTTTGGAAGAATAGCACAAGGGTCTCTCCAAATCAAAGAGATGTTGTAAGAAGGAAGACTGGTAGTAAAATCCGTGATCCACATCTGAAATATTTTTTGGATATGACTCAAACACAATTTTTTGCCAAGTTTCAACATATGTATCCTCAAATAAAAATTAGTCAAAGATTCTTTGAAATGGTAAAGCCTTTTTATGTCAAAATAAATCACACATGCACAACTTGTTGTAGAGTACATATTGAATTTTCTAACCATTATGATGTTTATCAACGCATATGTATAGATTTGCATGCTAACAATGTTTTGCAGAAATGCAACATAAATGGTCCACCGACATCTTGAAGGGAATTCATATCTAGCATCTTATGTGAAAGAGTAGATGGTCAAGTATATTACAATAAGTGTTGCTTGGATGGCACATGTTGATTGTGGTGGATTGCGACATTTACAAATTTGTCAACATATGGATATTGGACAAGAAATTGGTAGTAAATTAGTAGAATTTGAAAAATATAAGACAGTGGCCTACATGCTAAAAGATGGAAAAGAAGCAAAAAGGTGTGAATTGGTTAGTGAGAAGATTCCAGTGTATCAGTTTATGGGCATCTTTCATGAAAATATAGTGTATGAGTATTTAAGGCATAACCATCGAGCTCATTGGTTGGACTCACAATTTAAGATATGCAAGGACATTTCCACTTCATACAATCATTTCAATTGTTGACTTTGCAGAGAACTACACACTACAACTGCAGAATGAGGTGCAATCACAATATTACAACTCCACACAAGTTGCCATATTTGTGCATATAGCATTCATTCATGCAGATGATAGTATGGAAAAGGATAGGAAGATATTGAGGGAGTATCATTTTTACATCTGTGATGATCGCTCACACTCTATAGAGTTTGTGCAAGGTTGTTTTCAGATATTCTACGATGATTTGGCTAGCCCAAGCATATCATTCTGTCAACATATCATATGGTCAGATAATTGTGCATCACAATTTAAGAACTCTTGGATATTTTATTGGTTGAGTAGGATGCATAAGTTGACTTCTATTCAACATATGTGGAATTTCTCTGAGGCTGGGCATGGAAAAGGGGAGCATGATGGTGCAGGAGCATGTATTGAAAGAGCTTTAGCATGAGAAAAGTTAAAGTACAAAGGGAATGCAAACTTGAAAGATGCAAAATCAATTGTTCAATGGTGCAATGCTACAATTGGTCCAGGTAATCAAGGTAAGTCTTCAGTTCGTAGATTTTTTTGGTTGGTAGATGATACTAACATTGCAAAATTAGAAGATTGTATTACATTGACAGGATCGAGTGAGCTACACTCTTTAAAAAGATCTAATGCAACTTCATGGACTATCCATATGCGGTGGATGTCATGTTATTGTTCTTCATGTAGAGATGGTGCCTATAATGACTGTGAGTCAAAGGAGTGGGTGGACGAATTATGTATGAGACCTCTAATCCCACTTGAGACATACCGACCTCCGAGTGCACTACAACTCACATAGATGGAAGCATCAATTGACTTTGACAATGTGTAAGATTTAGTCCAACCAGGTAAATTATCCACATGCAATTTTTTATACTTTAATATTTTACCTTAGTTGTTTGCTAAATTCTTCTCAATTTATCATTGCAGGACATGTTTATGTAGTAATTGTAGCTAAAGACAATGAAGAAGGAACAAATTATTACCTGTTTCATTGTGTGGATGCAAAAAATAAATTGGATCACCTTGTGGTAGATGGAGAAAATATTAAGAACATATCCTAGCAGCAAAATCACCCAAGTGCTCAAATTTCTCAAAGTTGTCAATATTTGGCATTGCGTTTCTTGGTGACCATTAATTATAAGAATGATCCATCTGGTCCTACAAGATCATGTTATGGCACTCTAAAAAATCCTCTCTCAATTTTGGTAGACTCGGATCCAGTTGCTCGTGGTGACTCTTTCTCGGTTGCGACAAAAAGCATCAGATGAGTTCAATGAAAAGTTCCACAATGCCCCATCTTTCCATACACTCATCGTGGCACCGAACCGTTAGCTCAACGTCGGGGTTGCTGGGTTTACGCTAGGAATGCCTTCTTTTTTCTCTCCAACTCGCCTGATTGTTGCAGGACACACCCTAGCAGCGAAATCGCCCAAGTGCTCAAATTGCTTAAAGTTGTCAATATTGGGCATCACATTTATTGGTGCCCGTTAATCATAATAATGATCCATTTGATCCTATAGAGTCATGTTATGGCACTCTAAAAAAGCCTCTCTCAATTTTGGTAGACTCAAATCCAGTTGCTCGTGGTGACTCTTTCTCAGTTGCGACAAAAAGCATCAGATGAGTTCAATGAAAAGTTCCACAATGCCACATCTTTCAATCCGCTCATTGCGGCACAAAACCGTCAGATCATACACATCAAGGTGCCTGGGTTTACACTAGGAATGCCTTCTTTTTTCTCTCCAACTTGCCTGATCGTTGCGGGACACACCCTGGCAGTGAAATCGCCCAAGTGCTCAAATTGCTCAAAGTTGTCAATATTCAGCATCACGTTTCTCTATGCCTGTTAATCATAAGAATGATTTGTCTGATCCTATGGGGTCATGTTATGGCACTCTAAACAAGCCTCTCTTGATTTATGTAGACTTAGATCCAGTTGCTCGTGGCGACTCTTTCTCAGTTGCAAAAAAATTTGTCAGATGAGTTCAATGAAAACTTGCACAATGCCCCATATTTCAATCCGCATGTCACGACACTGAACCGTCAACTCGTATGCATAGGGTTGGTTGGGTTTATGCTAGGAATGCCTTCTTTTTTCTCTCTAATTCGCCTGATCGTTGCAAGATACACCCTAGCAGTGAAGTCGTCCAATTGCTCAAATTGCTCGAAGTTATCAATATTTGGCATCGCATTTCTCGGCGTCCCTTAATCATAAAAATGATCTATCTAATCCTACAGGGTCACGTTATGGCACTCTAAAAAAGCCTCTCTCAGTTTTGCTAGACTCGAATCCAGTTGCTCGTGGAAACTCTTTCTTGGTTGTGACAAAAAGCGTCAGATGAGTTCAATGAAAAGTTGCACAATGCCTCATATTTCAATCTGCTCATCATGAGACCAAACCGTCAGCTTGTATGCATCGAGGTGGCTGTGTTTACGCTATTAATGCCTTATTTTTTCTCTCCAACTCGCTCGATCTTTGAGGGACACACCCTAGTAGCGAAATCACCCAAGTGCTCAAATTGCTCAAAGTTGTCAATATTCGGCATCGCATTTCTCGGTGCTCGTTAATCATAAGAATGATCAATCTGATCCTATGGGTTCATCTTATGGCACTCTAAAAAAGCCTCTCTCCATTTTGGTAGACTCAAATCCAGTTGCTCGGGGCGACTCTTTCTCGATTGTGACAAAAAGCGTCAGATGAGTTCAATGAAAAGTTCCACAATGCCCCATCTTTCAATTTGCTCATTGTGGCACCAAACCGTTAGCTCGTATGCATCAGGGTGGTCGATTTTATGCTAGTAATGCCTTCTTTTTTATCTCCAACTTTCCCGATCATTGTGGGACACACCCTAGTAGTGAAATCACCCAAGTGCTCAAATTGCTCAAAGTTGTCAATATTTGGCATCACGTTTCTCGGTGCCTGCTAATCATAAGTATGATCCATCTGATCTTGCAGGCTCATGTTATGGCACTCTAAACAAGCCTCTCTCAATTTTAGTAGACTCAAATCTAGTTTCTCATGGCGATGTTAGGGTTCCCATAGATACTAAGAGGGGGGGGGTGAATCAGTATCTGACCAGTAATGAAATTTTCTTAAGACAAAACATGCAGAACATAAAGTAATAGTCTACCGATATGCAAGAATTAATGTAATTAATAGAATCAAAAGCATCCACATGAAAAGAACACCATAACACAAGATGTTTAATGAGGAAACCCGATGTGGGAAAAACCTCGGTGGGATTTGTGACCCACAATATTCACTTACTGGCCAATAAGAGAATATTACTTACAATAGGGGCTTGCACATGCAGGAAGGCCAACTGCCTAGAGCACACTGCTCAATAAGAAGTCACACTGACTTACAATGAGGATTATACAAATCAAATATTCTGTACTGCTTTACAATAGCATCTTCAATGCCAAATTTAGTACCAGTTCTTGCTCTGTTCTTTACATATACCCTTGACCTATAATTTGCACATTAAGTCTACCTAATAATTTTCTTTATGCTTCCTATCCATATCTTACAAATGTATACAATGATCTCTTTTATATACAAGAGTCATTTTACAATTTGCCAAGTCGGCTTACATTAATAAACAAAATATTACATATCAAAAATCCTGTCGGCCTCTATGTCGGTATACATCTTTTCTTCTGTGCCGATGCCGGTGTAGAGTGATCTTGCTGATGCCGGTGCACTGTCTTGCCGGTGCCATAGGATTGCAAGGTTGCCTGTGTAATGCTTTGCTGGTATAATGTCTTGTCGGTGCCATAGGATTGCAAGGTTGCCTATGTAATGCTTTGTCAGTATAATGTCTTGCCGGTGCCATAGGATTGCAAGGTTGCCATCAATGACAAAACCTTCAATCACACACAATGTCTCATTGGAGTGTCCATATGCCAACAGGCAACTCTTTCTCGGTTATGACAAAAAGCGTCAGATGAGTTCAATGAAAAGTTGCACAATGCCCCATATTTCAATCCGCTCCTCGTAGCACTGAACCGTCAGCTCGTAAACATCGTGGTGGCTGAGGTTATGCTAGGAATGCCTTCTTTTTTCTCTCCAACTTGCCTGATTGTTAAGGGACACACCCTAGCAGCAAAATCGCCCAATTGCTTAAATTTCTCAAAGTTGTCAATATTCGGCATCACGTTTTTCGGTGCCCTTTAATCTTAAGAATGATCTATCTAATCTTGCGGGGTCATGTTATGGCACTCTAAAAAAACCTCTCTCAGTTTCGATAGACTCAAATCTAGTTGCTCGTGGAGACTCTTTCTTGGTTGCGACAAAAAGAGTCAAATGAGTTCAATGAAAAGTTGCACAATGCCCCATATTTCAATCTGCTCATCATGGCACTGAACCGTCAGCTCGTATACATTGGGGTGGCTGGGTTTACACTAGGAATGCCTTCTTTTTTCTCTCCAACTCAGCTGATTGTTGCGGGACACACCCTAGTAGCAAAATCACCTAAGTGCTCAAATTGCTCAAAGTTGTCAATATTCGGCATTGTATTTCTCGGTGCCTGTTAATCATAAGAATGATCCATCTGATCTTGTGGGGTTATGTTATGGCAGTATAAAAAAGCCTCTCTTGATTTCAGTAGACTTGGATCCAGTTGCTTGTGGTGACTCTTTCTCGGTTACGACCAAAAGCATTAGATAAGTTCAATGAAAAGTTGCACAATGCCCCATCTTCCAATGCACTCATTGTGGCACCGAACCGTTAGCTCGTACACATTTGGGTGGTTGGGTTTGCACTAGGAATGCCTTCTTTTTTCTCTCCAACTCATCTAATCATTGTGGGACACACCCTAGCAGTGAAATCACCCAATTGGTCAAATTGCTCAAAGTTGTCAATATTCAGCATCGCGTTTCTTGGTGCCCGTTAATCATAAGAATAGTCTGTCTGATCCTGCGGGGTCATGTTATGGCACTCTAAAAAATCCTCTCTCAGTTTTGATAGAGTCGGATCCAGTTGCTCTTGGTGAGTCTTTCTCGGTTGCGACAAAAAGCATCAGATGAGTTCAATGAAAAGTTGCACAATGCCCCATATTTCAATCCACTCATCACGGCACTGAACCATCAAGTCATAGGCATCAGGGTGGCTAGGTTTATGCTAGGAATGTCATCTTTTTTTCTTCAACTTGCCCGATCCTCACGGGACACACCCTAGCAGTGAAATTGCCCAAGTGCTCAAATTGCTCAAAGTTGTCAATATTCAGCATCGCGTTCTTGACTTCTGTTAATCATAAGAATGATCTATCTAATCCTACAAGGTTGTGTTATGGCACTCTAAAAAATCCTTTCTCAATTTTGGTAGACTCGGATCCAGTTGCTCGTAGTGACTCTTTCTCGGTTGCGACAAAATGCATCAGATGAGTTCAATAAAAAGTTGCACAATGCCCCATCTTTCAATACGCTCATCATGTGCACCAAACTGTCAGCTCCTATGCATTGGGGTGGCTAGGTTTATGCTAGGAATGCCTTCTTTTTGCTTTCCATTTTGCCCGATCATTGAGGGACAAACCCTAGCAGTGAAATCGCCTAATTGCTCAAATTGCTCAAAGTTGTCAATATTCAGCATCACGTTTCTCAGGGCCTATTAATCATAAGAATGATCCATCTGATGCTATGGGGTCATGTTATGGCACTCTAAAAGAGCCTCTCTTGGTTTTGGCAGGCTTGGATCCAGTTGCTCATGGTGACTCTTTCTCGGTTGCAACAAAAAGTGTCAGATGAGTTCAATGAAAAGTTGCACAATGCCCCATATTTCAATCCGCTTGTCGTGGCACCGAACTGTCAGCTCGTATACATCGGGGTGGCTGGGTTTATTCTAGGAATGCCTTCTTTTTTCTCTCCAAATCACCTGATAATTGTGAGACACACCCTAGCAGCGAAATCGCCCAAGTGCTCAAATTGCTCAAAGTTGTCAATATTCGGCGTTGCGTTTCTCAGTGCCTATTAATCATAAGAATGATCCGTCTGATCCTGCGGGGTTGTGTTATGACACTCTAAAAAAGACCCTCTCAATTTCGGTAGACACGGATCCATTTTCTCTTGGTGACTCTTTCTCAGTTGTGACAAAAAGCGTCAGATGAGTTCAATGAAAAGTTGCACAATGCCCCATCTTTCAATCCGCTCGTCGCGACACCGAACCGTTAGCTCTTACACATTGGGGTGGCTAGGTTTAAGCTAGGAATGCCTTCTTTTTTCTCTCCAACTCGCCCGATCATTGTGGGACACACCCTAGCAGCGAAATCGCCCATTTGCTGAAATTGCTCAAAGTTGTCAATATTTGGCATCGCGTTTCTTGGTGCCCGTTAATCATAAGAATGATCCATCTAATCCTGTAGGTTTGTGTTATGGCACTCTAAAAAAGCCTCTCTCAATTTTGGTAGACTCAGATCCAATTTCTCATGGCGACTCTTTCTCGGTTGCGACAAAAAGCATCAGATGAGTTCAATGAAAAGTTGCACAATTATCCATATTTCAATCCACTCATAATGGCACCGAACCATTAGCTTGTACATGTTAGGGTGGCTAGGTATATGCTAGGAATGCCTTCTTTTTTCTCTCCAACTTGCTTGATCGTTGCGGGACACACCCTAGAAGCGAAATCGCCCAATTGCTCAAATTGCTCAAAGTTGTCAATATTCGGGATCACGTTTCTCAGCACCCGTTAATCTTAAGAATGATCTGTCTAATCCCATGGGGTCATGTTATGGCACTCTAAAAAATCCTCTGTCATTTTTGATAGACTCAGATTCAGTTGCTCGTGGCGACTCTTTATCGGTTACGACAAAAAGCATTAGATGACTTCAATGAAAAGTTGCACAATGCCCCATATTTCAGTCCGCTCATCGTGGCACCAAACCATCAGCTTGTACATGTCGGGGTGGCTATGTTTACACTAGGAATTCTTTCTTTTTTCTCTCCAACTCGCCCGATCGTTGCAGGACACACCCTAGCAGGGAAATCCTCGTAGTGCTCAAATTGCTCAAAGTTGTAAATATTCAGCATCGCTTTTGTCAGTGCCTATTAATCATAAGAATGATTTGTCTGATCCTGCGGGGTCGAGTTATGGCAGTATAAAAAAGCCACTCTCGGTTTCGGTAGACCCAGATCCAGTAGCTCATGGCGACTCTTTCTCAGTTGTGACAAAAAGCATTAGATGAGTTCAATGAAAAGTTGCACAATGCCCCATCTTTCAATCTACTCCTCATAGCACCGAACCGTCAGCTCATACACATCGGGGTGGCTGGGGTTATGCTAGGAATGCCTTCTTTTTTCTCTCCAACTTGCTCGATTGTTAAGGGACACACACTAGTAGCAAAATCACCCAATTGCTTAAATTGCTCAAAGTTGTCAATACTCAACATCACGTTTCTCGGTGCCCCTTAATCTTAAGAATGATCTATCTGATCCTGCGGGGTCATGTTATGGCACTTTAAAATAACCTCTCTCAGTTTCGATAGACTTGGATCCAATTGCTCATGGAGACTCTTTCCTGGTAGCAACAAAAAGCGTTAGATGAGTTCAATGAAAAGTTGCACAATGCCCCATATTTCAGTCCGCTCATCGCAGCACCGAACCGTCAGCTCGTACATGTCAGGGTGGCTAGGTTTATGCTAGGAATGCCTTCTTTTTTCTCTCCAACTCACCTGATCATTGTTGGAGACACCCTAGTAGCAAAATCACCCAAGTGCTCAAATTGCTCAAAGCTATCAATATTCGGCATTGCATTTCTCGGTGCTTGTTAATCATAAGAATGATCCATTTGATCTTGCAGGGTTATGTTATGGCATAATAAAAAATCCTCTCTTGATTTTAGTAGACTCAGATCCAGTTGCTCGTGGCAACTCTTTCTCAGTTGTGACAAAAAGCGTTAGATAGGTTCAATGAAAAGTTGCACAATGCCCCATCTTCCAATGCGCTCATCGTGGCACTGAACCGTCAGCTTGTACGCATCTGGGTGGCTGGGTTTGCACTAGGAATGCCTTCTTTTTGCACTCCAACTTGCCCGATTGTTGTGGGACACACCCTAGCAGCGAAATCGCCCAATTTGTCAAATTGCTCAAAGTTGTCAATATTCAGCATCGCATTTCTTAGTGCTCGTTAATCATAAGAATGGTCCTTCTGATCCTACGAGGTCATGTTATGGCACTCTAAAAAAGCCTCTCTTGGTTTCGATAGAGTCAGATCTAGTTTCTCATGGCGAGTCTTTCTCGGTTGCGACAAAAAGCATCAGATGAGTTCAGTGAAAAGTTGCACAATGCCCCATATTTCAATCCACTCATTGTGGAACTAAATCGTCAGCTTGTAGGCATCAGGGTGGCCATGTTTATGCTAGGAATACCATCTTTTTCTCTCCAACTAGCCCGATCGTCGTGGGACACACCCTAGCAATGAAATCACCCAAGCGCTCAAATTGCTTAAAGTTGTCAATATTCGGCATTGCATTCTCGGCTCCTATTAATCGTAAGAATGATCTATCTTATCCTACGGGGTTATGTTATGGCACTCTAAAAAATCCTTTCTCGATTTTGGTAGACTCGGATCTAGTTGCTCATGGTGACTCTTTATTGGTTGCGACAAAAAGCATCAAATGAGTTCAATAAAAAGTTGCACAATGCCCCATCTTTCAATACGCTTGTTATGGCACTGAGCCGTCAGCTCCTATGCATTGAGGTGGCCAGGTTTATGCTAGGAATGCCTTCTTTTTTCTCTCCAATTCACCCAATCATTGAGGGACAAACCCTAGCAGTGAAATCGCCTAATTGCTCAAATTGCTCAAAGTTATCAATATTCAGAATTGCATTTCTCAGTGCCTATTAATCATAAGAATGATCCATCTAATCTTGTGGGGTCATGTTATGGCACTCTAAAAGATCCTCTCTCGGTTTTGCCAGGCTCAGATCCAGTTGCTCGTGGCGACTCTTTCTCGGTTGCGACAAAAAATGTCAGATGAGTTCAATGAAAAGTTGCATAATGCCCCATATTTCAATCCACTTGTCACGGCACCGAACCATCAGCTCGTACGCATCGGGGTGGCCAAGTTTATTCTAGGAGTGCCTTCTTTTTTCTCTCCAAATTGCTTAATCGTTGCAGGACACACCCTAACAGTGAAATCATCCAAGTGCTTAAATTGCTCAAAGTTGTCAATATTCAGCATCGCGTTTCTTAGTGCCTGTTAATCATAAGAATGATCCGTCTGATCTTGTGGGGTTGTGTTATGACACTCTAAAAAAGACCCTCTTGATTTCAGTAGACTCAGATCCATTTGCTCGTGGCGACTCTTTCTCAATTGCGACAAAAAGCGTTAGATGAGTTCAATGAAAAGTTGTACAATGCCCCATCTTTCAATCTGCTTGTCGTAACACTGAATCGTCAGCTTGTACACATCGAGGTGGCCGGGTTTACACTAGGAATTCCTTCTTTTTTCTCTCTAACTCACCCGATCATTGCGGGACACACCCTAGCAGCGAAATCGCCCATTTGCTCAAATTGCTCAAAGTTGTCATTATTCGGCATTGCGTTTCTCAGTGCCCATTAATCATAAGAATGATCTATCTAATCCTATAGGTTTGTGTTATGGCACTATAAAAAATCCTCTCTTGGTTTCGGTAGACTCAGATCCAATTGCTCATGGTGACTTTTTCTCGGTTGCGACAAAAAGCATCAGATGAGTTCAATGAAAAGTTGCACAATTATCCATATTTCAATCCACTCATCATGGCACTGAACTGTCAGCTCATACACATCAGGGTGGCTAGGTTTACATTAGGAATGCCTTATTTTTTCTCTCCAACTCGCCCGATCATTGCGGGACATACCCTAGTAGCGAAATCATCCAATTGCTCAAATTGCTCAAAGTTGTCAATATTCGGGATCACATTTCTTAGCGCTTGTTAATCATAAGTTTGATCCGTCTAATCCTGTAGGGTCATGTTATGGCACTCTAAAAAATCTTCTCTCGGTTTTGATAGACTTAGATTTAGTTGCTCATGGTGACTCTTTATTGGTTGCGACAAAAAGCGTTAAATGAGTTCAATGAAAAGTTGCACAATGCCCCATATTTCAATCCCATCGTCGTGGCACCGAACCATCAGCTCGTATGCATCGGGGTGGCTGGGTTTACACTAGGAATTCCTTATTTTTCTCTCCAACTTGCCTGATCATTGCGGGACACACCCTAGCAGGGAAATCGCCAAAGTGCTCAAATTGCTCAAAGTTGTAAATATTCGTAATCGCGTTTGTCGGTGCCCATTAATCATAAGAATGATCCGTCTAATCCTGTGGGGTTGAGTTATGGTACTATAAAAAAGAAACTCTTAGTTTTGGTAGACCCGGATCCAGTTGCTCATGGCGACTCTTTCTCGGTTGCGACAAAAATTGTCAGATGAGTTCAATGAAAAGTTGCACAATTCCCCATATTTCAATCCGCTCGTTGCAACACCGAACCGTCAGCTCATACACATTGAGGGGGCCGGGTTTATGCTAGGAATGCTTTCTTTTTTCTCTCCAACTCATCCGATCGTTGCCGGACACACCCTAGTAGCGAAATCGTCCAAGTGCTCAAATTGCTTAAAGTTGTCAATATTCGGTATCGTGTTTCTCAGCATGCTTTAATCATAAGAACCATCTATCTGGTCCTATGGGATCATGTTATGGCACTCTGAAAAAGCCTCTCTTAGTTTTGGTAGACTTGGATCCAATTTCTCGTGGCGACTCTTTCTCGGTTGTGACAAAAAGCATCAAATGAGTTTAATGAAAAGTTGCACAATGCCCCATCTTTCAATCCGCTTATCATGACACCAAACTGACAACTCGTACGCATCGAGGTGGTCGGGTTTACACTAGGAAAGTCTTCTTTTTTCTCTCCAACTCACCCAATCATTGTGGGACACACCCTAGCAATGAAATCGCCCAAGTGCTCAAATTGCTCAAAGTTATCAATATTCGGCATTGCGTTTCTCGGCGCCCGTTAATCATAAGAATGATCCGTCTGATCCTGCGGGGTCATGTTGGGGCACTAAACCATTAGCTCATATGCATTGGGGTGGCTGGTGTCTTGGATTACAAACACATATTTAGGTTCAAAGCTTAAGTAACAATAAACTTTGTGCAATTATTCATCTAATCATTTGTATTGCAATTATGGATAACCATGATAAATGATTTGCATTAACCAATACAAACATTGTATACCATGAAAACTATCAAATATATCCAATACAAACAAATAGGCTTTCCAAATGCTAAATGGACTTAGAATTTCACATATTCATAAAACAAAACATATGTTCAAAATTGATATAAAGGCATACAACATGATATCCAATAAAGTCAAATAGGGGCTTGCCAAAAGCCATATGGACATAGAATGTCACATATTCATAATACAAAACATATGATCAAATTTTCCATATAGGCATAGAACATGGTATCCAATAAAGTCAAATAGGAGCTTGCCAAAAGCCATATGGTGATAGAATGTCACATATTCATAATACAAAACATATGTTCAAAACTGCCATATAGGCATACAACATAGGACCCTATTATATTCATTTCCCTCTAGGGAAAGGAAACAGATCATGAGATATCTTTGCCTATCGAGTGGATGGAGATGTATATGATGCAGGTGTCTTTCGAGTACATCCACTTGACCTCCTCTCTAGACTTTTTTGTAACTCCACCTGATACAATGAAAAGAATGATGTTAGCATATACAAAAATTGAATTTTAGAATGACATATAATATAATAGTCACTTACCACATACAAATAATCATGATGTTCATCCATAACAGGTGCACGTTCATGATCTGGAGTGACAAGCCCCTCCTATAAGCATCACAATATAAATTAAACTAAATACAAGAGTCGTTAAAATTTTTAATAACATATTATTAAGATAGCAAATGTAATGCTAAATTTACTAAATTTACAAATATCTCTCATACTTATGTTAAAGCAGTTGAATTTGCTACTGCTACAGCAACACTACACTCCATTGACTCACGGACAATAGGAGGAGTCTCTGATGTCAACATCTAAAAATTAAACAAAGTATATCAATTAATCACCAAAACTATCTATATTATTTAATAACAACATTAAAGATAAATTGTTTACCTGGGTGAAAGATTGCCGATGAAATACACTAAGAGGTGTTGATGTTGAAGCTCTAGCATCAAACTATTTGACATCCAAAATGAGTAATTAGAAAATCATTCACATAAGGTTCAACTATCTACATATAATAATTATATTTTTTAACTCGTTGTATACCTGTGGAGTCGAAGAAGTAGTGAAAAAGGGTGCTGCAGGAATGTTGCTAGTATTGTGAACATTTTGACCCTAATTTTTTATCATAATAATTTACTAATTTAGATATATTCTCAAATTTACATATAAGATTTAATAAAAAGAATGAAATGAACTTGTAATGAAATTCACCTAGGTATCAATGCCAAATGTTTCATTCAGCAAGGATTATGTCATGACAATGTTCTTTGTAGCAAACTTCGCTCGTACACGTGTATTGTTAGAACTATTAGGATTATAAGTGCAAAGAGAACCACAAGATCGACAAAAATGAGCTGGAACTTGATGCCTAGAAGAATCAACATCATCACTCGCATCACCCTCTACTAGAGGCCTAGCATACTATATAAGGGTCTGAGTGAGTGAGCTAATCGAGTCTAGAGTTTCAACCTCAATACTCTCCTTCACAATGGAAGGAATAATAACATGCTCCACCATAGGTTTTGCTAAGGGTCTTGGTGGGAAATTTGGATCATGTTGTGCACCCTCTCTATCATGCGAGGAACCCCCACCTCTTCCTTGGAAATCTAGAAAATCAAAATAGTTTGGGATCTCATTAAGGACAAACTCATAGTACAGTTTTCTCAATAAGTATTGGGGTACCTCATGATTATTGCATGGGGACTGATCAAATAACATCCACCACCTATCCCAAAAAATTTTCTTATTCCCTTCATGATGACACCAATGATTAGGGAATCTCCTACATCCATGGTGTAAAGGTTGATTCGTTCGGGGGTCTATAAAAAGAGCACACAAATCAAATTTATTAATTTTCTTTTTCTTCACTGCCGCATATGATAATTTGTCAGCATAAAATTGCTTTTGTTCTTCCTTCTTATGGGACCAAAAATTTATTTGCCTACTCAAAGATTGTATGTGAGATACAATAGATTGCAAAGAATTGGCAAGGTTTGTCCTATGGGAGTTTTTTCCAATGGGATCTTTTAGCCTTGTGATTAAACCTTCAAGCTCTTTTTGGCTATTTTCTATTTGACCTAATAGGTTTTCTTGTGTACCTATGGGATGTCTAGGGATTGTAGGAGGTTCTTGATGTGCTTCTTCTTCAATATAGTCTTCATGAGGAGGTGATTGAGTGTTTTCAATATTTTCTTGTCTAATCTCATTTCCTGATAATGAAAATAAATTTAAATCAATAAACTGAGTTTAATCTTCAAATTAATTAAAAAAATGACAATAAGAAAATAAAAATACATACCTCTTTGATCTCTTCGATGGCGTGGTGGCATTTTGATGAGAGATTGACAACTTAGTGCCCAATTTCAAGCTTTTACAAAGGGCGAGTGCAAGAAAATGGCACCCGAAAATGCCAAAACACGGGTTTGGAATGTTGAATGCATCCAAAATGTGGAGCAGGGTTTTTTTGAAGTTTACAATGCACATAAGGCACATGCCTTCTAAGACGTGCGTACTATAGAGAACACACCCTATAGGCTTGCTGTGGCAAGCCTAAGGCTTGGCACACCAACCCTATAGGGTGCGTTCCCTATAGTGCATGTGCCTTATAAGGCATGCACCTTATGCACTTTTTTTTTTTTTTTTGAAGTGTGGCACCCTTTTGGTACCACAACTTCATGCATATACCCTACATTGACAACTGATTCAGCCACCCCCCCCCCCCCCGCCCCCTTCTCAGTTGTCCTTCTAATTCCTAACAATTACTATCAGAGCAAGGTCCTCTTTTTGTAGAAGTCTAATAGCTTGAGGAGATCTTATGGCAACGAACATTTTCAGGAAGGAAAATCCTAAACTTGATGGAACTAATTATGGTCTATGGAAGATCAGAATGGAGACAAATCTGAACTACATTGGAAGAGATATATGAGAAGTTCCAAAGAATGAATATGTTGCTCCTCCTCCAAATCAACCTCATCCACCAAACTTGAGCAAGGACTTGGAGAATGATTGCAAAGCAAGAGAAGCACTTTTGTGCATATTATTAGATCAACAAATCATGGGATTATCAGATCTATCTATTGCTAAATCGATTTGGGATTATAAACTGGAAATACTAAATGAAGGAGATACCACTATCAAAATTGCAAAACTGGAATGTTACTAGGTCAAGTATGAAAATTTGAAAATGTAAGAAGATGAAAGAATTTCTTCTTTTATAGAAAGAGCTAATAAAATTGTTTTGGGAATACATTGTTGTGGAGGATCCTTAAGTGAAGATGAAATTATTCCTAAAGTTTTAAGAGCTTTGCCACTGACATACAAAATGAAAGTAACTGCTATTAATGAGTTGAGTGTCTATAGATACCTTGGTTGGAAAACTTTCATCATTTGAGCTTGAGGAATTTGGTCTCGTTGCTACAGTTAAGATTGATTTAACCTTCAAAGCATCATCATCATCATCATATAATTGGAAATCACTCTATGCAAAATAACTTAAAGATATTAGGAGGGAAAATGAAGAAATGGAAGAACTTGAAACACTATTTGCAAGGAAGATGCCTAAAGGTCCAGTTGGAAGTAAGTATGAAGGTAAAGAACCATTTAAATGTTTTAATTGCAATAGAGTTGGTCACATAGAATCTAGATATCCTGATAGACATGCAAGATTAAGAGTGGAAGCTAAAATAACATATAAGCCTTACCCTGAATATCAGAGATATAGATTTAAGAAGAACAGAGATAAATCGTGTTACTATGCTGATGAAGGAGTTACAAATGATTCTAATGAAGAACTGGCAGACAATAGATGGGTACTTTTTGCAATAAAAGAAGATCAACTGGCACCTACTATCCCACTGGTAGAGCAGGCCCTGGAAGCTAAAATTGAGGAAAAGGATGAAGGGATCATTGATAGTGGATTTTCACATCATATGACTGGTGACAAAGGTAAATTCTTATCTTTTTAGGAATGTAATGGAGATCTAGCAATATTTGGCAATGATAAAGCTTGTTTAATCAAAGGAAAAGGTATTATATCTTTGGATGGTAAGCACAATACTGACAATGTTTACTATGTTGAAAGTTTGAAGCATAATCTTTTGAGTGTTGGTCAACTAGTTGAAAAGGGATTTCAGTTACAATTCAAGAATGGAAAATGCAAAATCAGAAACAAAAATGGATTGGAGATAGCAATCGGTAATCAGACTAAAGGTAATATATTTCATTTGAATAACAGTGATAAGACATGTTTGATTGCACATATTGATGAAAGTTGGTTATGGAATAAGAGACTCTGTCATGTAAATTTTGATTGCATTGTAAAGATCATTACAACTAAGGCGGTAAGGGATATACCTAAGATTGTGAAATCTCATAATCCAGTATGTAAGGAATGTCAAATGGGAAAAAGTTAGAACAACTTTGAAGAGTATTTCTAAGAAATCCAATAATGTTCTTGATTTAATTCATACTAACTTTTGTGGTCCATCAAGATCAAGAAGTCTACATGGAGATAGATATTTTATGCTAATTATTGATGATTATTCTAGAATGTGTTGGGTTACCTCTTTCAGGGAGAAATCAGAGACTTTGGGAAAATTCAAGTTATTCAAGGAAATGGTAGAGAATGAAACTTGTAGGAAAATCAAATGTTTGAGATCTGATCAAGGAGGAGAATTTACATCTAAGGAATTTAATACATTATGTGAAGTGAATCAAATCAAAAGATAGCTATCAACACCCCAAACACCTCAGTAGAATGGTATTGTGGAAAGGATGAACATAACTATTCTGGAAGTAGCCAGAAGCATGATATTGGAAGCAAATCTACCTCATGTGTATTAGAGAGAAGCAGTGAATACAACGTTTTACACTTTCAAAAAGGTTCACATCAAAGGTGAAACCGGTAAGACCCCTTATGAACTATGGTTTGGCAATACTCCTACTCTTAAGTACTTCAGAATATTTGGAAGCAAATTCTATATTAGGAGAGATGAGTATGTTGGTAAATTTGATCCTAGAAGTGATGAAGGAACATTTCTTTTTTATTCATCTAAGAGCAAGGCATATAGATGTTTTAATAAAATATTATAGAAAATCATTGAAAGTGCTAATGTGAAGATAGGTGAACACTTTAGAGGAAATTCAAGGTCTGTGGATTCTGAACCAGCAGTTGAGATGATCATAAATGAACCAATACAGATTGCACCAGTATAGAATGTGGATCCAGTCACACTGGCATCATCATAGAATTCCACTGTGACTGAAGAACAACAACATGTGAATAAACCCAGGTATGTAAGACTGAATCACTCAGAAAATCAGATAATTGGGAATAAGTATCAAGGTGTTATGACAAGAGGAAGATCAGAAAATGAAGAGGTATGCTTAATTTCTCAAGTTGCACCAGCATCTGTTATTGAATCATGTCAAGATAAACATTGCATAAAAGCAATGGAAGATGAATTAGAACAAATTGAAAAGAACAATACATGGACATTAGTTCCCCAGCCTAAAGACAAAAATGTAATTGGAACTAAATGGGTATTCAAAAATAAACTAAATGAAGATGGTAAGATAATCAAGAACAAAGAAAGATTAGTTCATAAAGAGGGAATTGATTATAATGAAACGTTTGCACCGGTAGCTAGAATTGAGGTAGTTAGATTATTTTTTGCATTTGTAGCTCATAAGCACTATAAAGTATATTAGATGGATTTGAAATATGTATTTATGAATGGTGATCTTGAAGAGGAAGTTTACATTGCACAACTTGATGGATTTTCATTGAAAAATGATAAATATATGGTTTACAAATTAAGGAAAGCTTTGTATGGATTGAAGCAAGCTCCTAGAGCCTAGTATGCTAGATTGGACAAATATCTTTTGAAGCTTCATTACACTAAAGGTAATGCCAACGAAAACTTATATTACAAAGTGACTAATGATGACATCTTGGTTATTGAAGGTTTTGTTGATAATATCATTTTTGGAGGTGAAGATGGATTGTGTACGGATTTTGCTAACAAGATGCAGGAAGAATTTGAAATGTCTATGATTGGGGAGATAAAATTCTTTTTAGGCTTGCAAATTTCACAAACTAACAAAGGTATATATATATATATGTCAAAAAAAATACTTGAAGGAACTACTAAAGAAATTTGGTATAGAAAACTATAAACCAGTAAGTACTCCTATGACTACAACTGATAAATTGACATTGAAGAATGATTCATCTCTTGTTAATCCGATAAGTTATAAATCTATGATTGGAGGTTTACTATATTTGACACAAATGGGACCTGATATAATGAATGCAGTATGTATTGTTTCAATATTTCAGAGTAATCCTAAAGAAAATCATGAATCAATAGTAAAAAGGATATTCCAGTATCTTCAAGGCACAACCAATCTTGGTCTATGGTAACCTAAGAATGACAATTTTGAATTATGTACATATATAGATTCTAATTGGAAAGGTGATAGAGATGATAGAAAGAGTACAACTGGAGGTGCATTCTTTCTTGGTAGGAGATTGATTTCATGGATAAGCAAGAAACAAAGTTGCACATCATTATCTACAGCATAATTAGAATATGTTGCAGTAACAACTAATTGTACTTAGGTATTATGGATCAAGGAAATGTTGAAAGACATAAAGGTAAAATACAAAGAACCGATAATCATTTATTATGATAATTCAGATGCAATTTATATATCAAAGAATTTGGTATTTCACTCTAAGACAAAGCATGTTTCTATCAAGTACAATTTTTTGAAAGAGCATGTTGAAGAAAAAGAAGTAAGATTGGTTTATGTGAATACTAAAGAGAAGATTGTAGATATCCTTACAAAGCCTTTGCCTAAGGAAGCCTTTGAATATCTCAGAGAGCAGCTTGGGCTAATACCCTCATCGATAGAGACTTAGATGATATAAGATTGGCATCAAAGTGGCAGAAACTAATAGAGAAATCTTTTTCTGGATTTGATGGAGCAGAGCTACTTCTTAGGGGGAGTAGTTGGTTGTATGTTCTTGTATTTCTTCTGAACTTCTTTGGCATTTGATGTCAAAGCGGGAGAGATATCTATGGAAAAACACTGTACCTTTTGGAGAGATATATTATTGGAGATATGTATTTTGATTTCTGGTATTGATCTATTCCAGAGATTGTTGGTTTTCAGTTTTCGGCATTTTTCTTTGGCACTTAAATGTTTTTCCATCTAGTGTTGCCATCAATGCCAAAGGAGGATATTGTTGGTATTAAGGATGTGTTGCATTAGTTTTTTCATTGATGTCAACACTTCTCTTTATGGAGATCTACATTGTTGATTGGACACTATGGTTATATTGGTTTACTCTTAAACAAACACATTGTGTTCACTGGCAAGGTCAGTGACCTATGCACAGTCACTGGTATATGCTCACCGGAAGGTTATATGGTTCACCGACACTAATGATGACTTGTTATCATCTAGAGATCACTTGATTATGTCAAAGACATGGTTTGAATACTTGGTTTTTATGTTCTGGTTATTGGACCAATCGGGTTGACATATTTGTTGTTACCAAAAGATAGGTCTAGGTTATGGATTGGTATACATTATCTATTATAGATTAGCATGACACATTATGAAGATGATTTATTATTGGTTATTGTATTGAGGTAGACATTTTGTATTGCATCAAGACTTATTTTGTAACTAATTTGAATATTCTTAGTGAGTCGACCTTAGTATTTGGTCTTAGGTTTTGTATAAATGTAAGATCTCATTTGTGAGATGAGAAGGTGTATGTAGTATGATATGGTATTATAACTTGGTATGTGTGAATATTGATGATCATATGATCAGATCATAGAGTGAATCAAGCAAACATCATTTAAAGGTTAAAGGAAGTTTTGAAGGTGTTTATCATAGCTTAAACCAGTATTGAATCCAGCATTGCAGATGCACTTTGAAGCAACACATTATTCTAGGAATTAACCATCCTACTATAGTCATTGTGACTCTCATTTGAGTAGTGTGCTCTAGGCGGTTGGCCTTTCTGCATGTGCAGACCCCATTTATATACACATACTATTTGTATTAGTATCATCTAATTGTGGGTAAGGTTTCCCACCATGTTCTTTCCCCTTATAGGGTTTCCATGTCAAAAATCTTTGTGTTATGTGTTGTGGATGTTGTTTCTCTTTATGTTTAATGCATTAAGTTTAACCAATATTGACATACTCTATTCATCTGTTTAACCAACATTAAGACTGGTTTACCGGTATTAAGTATTAAGTTGGATTAATTTATAATTGGATTGAAATTCATTGACAATGGATTCACCCCTCTCTCAGTTGTCCTTCCGGTTCCTAACATTTAGTAACTATAACATTCTTATTTGTCAGTCGGGGTACTAGGGTCCAAGTGTTTTTCTTCTCAATTTGATCTAATTCCTCTTCCATAGCTTTAACCCAATGATCATCATTAAATGCCTCCTTAGCAGTTCTTGGTTCAATGGTGAAGATCATGCAAGAGTTCTCTCTTGTTCTCCTTCTAGTTAGTACACCAACATCCTTATCCTCTATAATCTATTCAGGATTATGATTCAATCTCACATATCTAGGAATTACATGATCATTATCTTCAAGTTCAACTTCATCATTATCGTTATCTTCTGAATTTGTTTGTTATAATTGTAAAAGTGCATCAGAATTTGCTTTGCCGGTTTCAGATTTCATGATTTCTGGTTCAAAAAACAAGATGCAAGGATCTTCGTCCTTCTTTTCCAAATTGGTTTCCTTTGAAACTTTAGGATATTCATCCACTCAAACATCAATACTCTCAACAATTCTCTGTGACTGGTTGTTAAAACACTTGTAGTCCTTACTCTTGGTGGAATAGAAAAGAAATAGACCTTCATCACTCTTAGCCTCAAATTTGCTAATGTAATCACCTCTCTTAATAAAATATTTGGTTCCAAATATATTAAAATAGCTAACATCAGGTGATCCTCCATACCAGTATTCATAAGGAGTCTTGTCCTTACCTCTTTTTACCATAACTCAGTTCATAGTGTAGACAGTAGTGCTGGTAGCTTCTCTCCAAAAGGTTTTCACAACACCTCCTTGTATCAACATTGTCCTAGCAACTTCAACAACTGACTAATTATTCCTTTCTGCAATACCATTGTGTTGTGGTGTCCTTGGTGCAGAAAGTTGTCGTTTGATATCATTCTCTTCACAGTACCTAGTGAATTACTCAGAATTAAATTTACCACCTTGATTTATCCTTAGACATTTTATCTTCTTGTCGCTCTCTTTCTTAGCTAAGGCCCTTAAAGCCTTGAACTTACCAAATGCTTCAGTCTTATCCATCAAGAATGTGACCCATATTATCCTTGAGAAATCATCAGTAATGATCATGAAATATCAGTCACCTTGAATGTTTTTGGTTCTTATTGCTCCTCAAAGATATGTATGAACCAAATCTAACAAATGCTCCGCTGAGAAGGATTTTGTCTTGAAAGTTGAAGAAGTCATCTTTCCTAACTAACATTCTTTGCAAAGAGCATTAATTGGTTTGTCTAACTGAGGAAAACCTCTACCTGTATTGGACTTACTCACTTTAACAATGTTATCAAAGCTTATATGACAAAATCTTCTATGCCAAAGGCAACTATCATTTATTTTTGCAATTAAATAGTTGCTAACTTTAGGATTAAGGTGAAACGGGTTACCTTTAGTTTGCTTCCCGGGTGCAATCAATTCACCTTTGTTGTCAAAGATTTTGCACATACCATTTTTAAACTCCAATGGGTATCCTCTATTATTTCATTGTACGACACTCAAAAGGTTGTTCTTAAGACCTTCAACCCAGTAGACATCATCAACACTGCTCTTCCCATTAAGAGAAATAACTCCCTTACCTTTAACCATGCAGGGTGAGTCATTGCCAAATCTTACAACACCGCCATCAAGTTATTTCAAGGAAATAAATTTTCTCCAATCATAGGTCATATGATGTGAACAACCACTATCAATAATCCAATCATTAGAGTTATCCATCTTGGACACTAATGCCTTCTAGTTTGATATCTCTTCCTTAATAGCTATAAACACAATATCTTCACTAGCATCATCATCAGATTATTCATTAGTGGTACCACTATCAACAAAAATAAGACAATCTCTCTTGCCTTTACCCTTATACTTCTTGAATTTCTCTCTCATGTTTTCATTTTAACCATTAGGATAGTTAACAACTATGTGGCCAATCTTGTTGCATGCAAAACATTTTAAAGGTAATTTATCTATATATTTTCCAATCTTCATCATCAACATCTCTGCTGGATTTGGATTCATAACCATGACTAGTATCTCTACTTTTTCTCATAGATGGGTTAGAGAGAGAAGCTCTAAATGCAAACTCAGATTTTTGTAAACTACCATCATAACAATTCAATTAAAAAGCAGTAAGTTTTGTAATGATGGAGTCAAGAGTTACCCTATTTTTATCTATGGACTTCAACTCCTAAATGGCTGCAACTTAGATAGCATAGACTGGTAGCAGGGTTCTGAGTACCTTACTGATCACTATGGCATCTTCCACTTTCCCTCTTGCACTCTTAATTTCTACAACTATCTCTTTTATCCTTTGACCATGCTGCTGGATATTCTCACCTTCAGCCATCCTCATATCATAAAATTTTCCTCTTAGACTCTCCTCGTTAGCAATCTTAACATGTTCATCACTACTATAAATTTCTTCAATTTTTTACCATACCTAATGTGCAATCTCTAGACTGTGAACATCTACATATTTAGCATCATACAAGGAACTAATAGTCACCTCTGATGCTTGACGATTTTCTTGTTGTTCTTTCTTGTGATCATTAGTCAGAATCCTAGTAGCTGAAATATATTTAGTATTGACATGTTCCCAATACTGACTTCCCAAACTCTTGATGTAAATCTTCATTTTGTCGCTCCATATCCTATCATTCTCTTTGTTAAACTTCAGACCATCCTTCTTCATCATGACCTACAAGATCTTTTCCTCAACTTGTTCGGCTCAGATATCAGGGGACCTGAGATGCTCTAATACCAATTGATGGTATGATGAAAGAATAAGTATCTGGTAGATTACTGAGAAGGGGGGGTGCATTAGTATATAGAAAAACTGATACAAACTTTCCCAATCTCAATATCAATCACACAAAGTAAACTTATCATTGAAATACCAGTATCAAGATAAAAGCTCATAAGAAAATGGGTTGACTGTTACAACAACTTAACAATAGACATTAAACTTATAAACATCCAAATGCTTTATCATATGTCAGTAGACTTCATTTCTCAATGCTTCTAGTTATCATGCCTTATCAGAATAGTTAAGTAGTTAATCAAATAAAGCATAGGAAGATAACCACAAAAATATTCACAACATGAAACAAGAATTTTTGATGTGGAAACCCAAATGGCAAAAAACACGATGAGATGAGACTCACAAGATAACTATCTAAACTCTTCTAAAGTTTGCCCTATTAGGAGCCAAGCTTGTGAAAGCTTTACAAAAGTCTAGTTAAGAACTGATCCTGTTAAGAATCACTCGATTAAGGGATTGACTACAAATGCCTTGTTAGAAGCAAGTACTCTGTTAGGAGTAAATTCGGTACATGATTTGAAAATCCAAACTAATGGATCACCTTGTTAGAGGATTTTATAAGTAACCAAGCTTGTTAGAGCTTACTCGGTTAGGGGATTTCAGTTTTGATGTAATTGTTAGAAAACAATAGGGTTTTGCTTGATATGTTTGAATAGCACTACACTTTCTTGATCAAATCCTTTTTACGCTTCCATTTGCCTTTACTCAAACTGCAGACTCATCAACCTAGTTCGAGAACAACACACTCAACTAATTTCTGCCAACACCTTTAACACAACAACTACATCAACCTTATATGTAGATCAATTAGGTCGGTAACACAACAAAAACATAATTCTCACATAGAGACTATAAACAAATTTGGTTCAAGTATGACCATTGGATTATAGAGAAATCTCTTCACATCAATCAAGAAAACCTCATCCACTCCTTGATCACCTCTTCATCGGACTTAGTAAATCATCACGCACTTAGTATTAGATGCAATACACTTTACTCATTCCCTAGACAAAAAATGCGCCAAAACATTTTCAACTTGTCTTCATACAATGACCATACATGTCACCATCATTACCACTCATCTTTAGATCATAAACCAACATAACCAATTCAACAACCTTAATTTATTAGGGTTTAACAAAAGCAACTAGTAGGGTTTACCTGCTACATTACATACATAGGGTTTAGCCTTTTATACCGGTTTAACTCACAAACTTACATATCGGTTTACAATGTGTATATGGTGAAAATGGACAACAATAATAACAATATTGAAAGGCTAAATGAATCCAACCACTAAACCCTAGCCTAACAATCAACAAAGATCCACCATAACATATGAAGATTACCTAAGACAATGCAAATAACACAAAATCACAAAGATTATACCATCACATGTCCAATAGGGTTTTGATCTCCATTCTTCCTATCTCCATTGATCTTGCTTGATATATTTGCTCTCAGATTTTTATATGCACAAGAGCTCAACAAAGAATGGAATGTGGTTGCAAGTAGGATCGTAGTGTAGCCAAGTCTTCAAGATTAGTCATTAGGGTTTGATAATGAAGAAAGCATCTCCTTAAATAGAAGACACAATATGAAATGGAGGGATAAGATTGAGAGGTGTAAAAAGGAGGTCGGCTAGGATTAGAGGGTAGGTAAAAGAAATAGTAAAATAATGAAAGAGGTAGGTAGTGTATGAATTAAGAGATGAATGACATGTGTCATGTGTAGAGAAAGCTAATGAATTAATTAAATAAATAAAGATTTATTTAATTAATAGAAGAAGTAGGATAATTAAATAAATAAAATATTTATTTAATTTAGGAAAGGGATAATTTAAATAAATAAATGTATTTATTTAAATGAGAAATAAGGCTAGAAGAGGATAAATGAATTAATTAAATAAATAAAATATTTATTTAATTAATAGAAGAATTAGGCTTAGATAATTAAATAAATAAAATATTTATTTAATTAGACTGGACAATTTTGGGTGTCTACATTTTGCCCCTCTTTGAGACAATGCGGCTTGTCATGTTGTTTCAAAGAAGATAATATGAACTGATACAAAGTTGCCCCAGAATGGGAATAATATGCCCCCTCGAGAGATTGGATGAAAATGTCTGAAAGATTGCAGACAATTTCTCGATAAGAAAGAAAGGCTAGAATAGATTGACCGGATAAAGTGACAAAGTCACGGGCTGAAGAAGACTGACTCGGGAAATGAAGGCCACGGCTAGGGTAGGCTATAAGATAGACCACGGGCAAAAGACATCCCCATTGTCATCTACACCTTCACGAGATCAAAGTGCAGAGCAAGAAAAGAGCAGCAGCAGTTAGCAGCGATGGCTTTCATGCACAGATTCGACCGCGTTCGCCGATTTCAGAGACCAGCAGAGGTAGGAGAGCCGGTAAGTACCACCAAACCTCCTCGTACTTTGACGCATTCAATTTTGTCATTAATGCATGCTAGTTAGCAATAAATGCGCTTAGGAATAGGGCACAAAAAAAGTGCAAAAACGTGCAACTGTGTCTACGTCGATGCCAGGCGTGTCTGTGTCCGCCAGGCACGTCTGTGTCGATGCCAGGCACGTATGCGTCTGGAACCGCATTTGTACCGTATGCGGGCGCGTCTACGTCTCGAAGGGGTGTTTGTGTGCCAAAGTTGCGTCTATGTCAAATTTAGGCACGTTTATGTCAAACAGGCGCGTTTGTGTTGTAGAAACGCGTTTGTGTAGTCAAGAGGTGTGTTTGTGAGGTAGAAACGCGTTTATGAGTTAAAAGCGCGTATATGTCAGAAAATGCAAGGTTTTGGTCTTTTAGGTCAAATCGGTAGTTCTATGATGAACATACGCTGTCGATTGGATAAGCTGCTGAGAGGATACACTCAAGCAGGTCCTCTAGGAAGACTAGGATAGATCAAGGCACTTTGTGATGAATAGTGAGCACCAAGATAGAGTACTTTGTGATGAACAGGGAGTACCCAAAGTATGAGCTGCACTTTGTGATGAACAGGGAGTGCAAAATGTGAGTAACACTTTGTGATGAACAGGGAATGTCACACACGTAGTACTTTGTGATGAACAGGGAGCACTACTAGGATAGGTAGCAACACTTTGTGATGAACAGTGAGTGTCACTAGGATAGATAACCATATGCATTTAGATAGCGAGTAGCATTTTGTGATGAACAGTGAATGCCACGATGACTGACATGATTTGATTGTTTGACTGCAGGAGTATTTGCCTATGCTAGAGTCACGGGAGAGATTCCCGTCCACACAGAGGTTGCGACCAAAGTTGTCGTTTCAGGATAGAGCTGCCATTGAGGAGATGGGATTGAGACACGTATTATATGTGCCTGAGTTTCGGGCAAACATGGGTTTGCTGACTGCGCTGGCCGAGAGATGGCATTCAGAGACATGTACATTCCATTTGCCGATGGGGGAGATGACAGTGATGCTGGAGGGTGTTTACAGGATCCTACATATACCGATCAATGGAGAGCTGATTCCATATGATCGCGATGGAGACAGAGAGGCTTTGAGATGGGTATTTCAGGATCCCGGGCTAGAGATGAGAGAAGGGCATGTGGCATGGGACACCATGACCACGATAGGGTTAGCCTTGCCAGCTATGATCGGAGGAGCTATCAGTGGGTTCCTATGTCCAGACAGGGCGACATAGGGGTTGGCAGTGGGCTGGGGAGGAGCACTAGAGATATTGGTGACTCAGCACACCAGATATGCATGGGGTCCATGTGTTTTGGCCCACCTATATTATGAGCTGCACCAGTTTGTCTATCATGGATCAGTGGGACTGGGTTGTGGAGTGACACTATTGCAGGTGTGGGCATACGAGCATCTGCCTATCACATGGCCGATACACTTCAGAGGCAGAGGTCATGGACGAAGTTTTGTGCATCTGTATGACATGATCACTTCGCAGCCTCGGATTGGCAGGTTAGAGCATTGGAGGCGAGTGATAGATGATATTGATGTAGTTATCTGGAGGCCGTATCTGGGATGTGAGGAGTGGGAGGATGACGCAGTGGAGCTGCCTTACACCTTCCGGAGTAGGTATCTGATTGGGCAGATGCCCTATATACTAGAGAGACAGCTGGTAGACAGAGTATGCAGACAGTATGGCAGGATCTAGAGGATGCCCCGAGGCTCGGGTATGTATGCCCGCACAGTGAGGGATCAGGCAGTTACACAGCTGGCAGAGATGGTGCCCCTACCCTGGGATATGTGGCCAGAGATTGAGGATGCAGGTATGGATGCAGAGTACTCCGCATATTGGGCAGAGCATCCGTTCCCGCGACTGACAGATCTAGGAGAGCTACGGGAGGGAGAGGTAGGAGGAGATGACGATGATGATGGTGGGGGTGATGGAGGCAGAGGCTGACGGAGGCGGAGGGGAGTAGTTGGGGAGAGGAGGGTGGCACCTTGGAGGGAGGGTGGACAAGAGGGACAGGCCCAGGTGGTGAGGGGTCGCGGTGGATTGCCCCTGCAGGTACCAGCAACACATGGTCCTAGAGCATAGGGACCGAGACAGGGACAAGTATAGGGACAGGTGCTAGTACAAGCACAGGTGCAGGGACAGAGATAGGTATAGGTACCTAGACATGCACAGAGGTAGGTATAGGGGCAGGCACCCATAGAGGGAGAGCCACAGGTAGAGGCAGAGGGTGGGGATCCAGAGGAGGATGAGCTGATTGAGCTCAGGGAGATCTGCTAGGGCCAGGCAGATGAGATCTAGGATCTGGAGAGGGAGAGGGACCGACCTAGGACCAGGCTCAAGGATACTGAGCGGGAGAGGGATCAGGCGATTCAGCGCTACACTAAGGCTGAGACAGCGCTGAGGGCAGGGAGGCAGGCGGCGGAGGACGTAGGAGCAAGCTACGCATATGTCCTACGAGCTAGAGAGGAGATCGCCTACTGGAGGGACCTGTATTATGGTGCTGTGCCAGCAGATCAGCGGGCGAGGAGCTTCCAGAGACCATCGCGGACAGCGACGGCTACGGGAGGGAGCCGGAGGAAACAGGCATCGAGTGGTGGGGTCATGGCTCCTCCACCACCACCAGACAGGCAGGGTGATCCTGGAGCGGGTCCTTCTAGAGCTCAGACTCCGTCGAGGCCAGGCGGCTCCGAGGGAGGGAGTTCATCATAGCCATAGAGGGCTCCCTTGTATCAGTATTTGTACCATTTTTTTGTATTGTAGACACCTGCGGGTGATTGTAGCCATATGATTTTTGACATCATTGTATCATGACACATTTGATTATATATGAGAGATGATTCATTTTTGCGGTAGCTATATGCATGTGTACCTATGTGATGAGATGTTCTTATAATGTATGTTTTATGATATGGATGCAAATAATATGGATGCAAATATGATGTAATGCAATATTTTTTTTTGTTCTTTTATGTTTTATATGTGATGCGTGATGCAAATGTGAATGTATGTAATGCAGATGAATATGATAATGCAAATGTAAATGGTGCTAACAGGTGTTGTGTGCAGGATGTGATGCAATTATGATATCTATATGTATGTGTAAAATGCTTATATGTGAAAATGCAGGTGCAAACTACATGAAATGCAAATCTTTTTGGTGTGTCATTATACTTAGTCATGTGATAGCAAGCTACACGGACTCAAGAAGGACGATGGAAGTCAATCAAGAAAGGGGAATGAAAGATAGAAGATATGAACGTGAAAGAGCTTCTTGTGGGTTATCATCATTGAGCTTTATTATGGCAAAATAGGTTACGACAATCGAGGCATATGTTCGACCCAGAAAGTCATTGTACCTGTTTGCATGGAGATAAGACAGTCACAAACAAGGAATGCCCCAGTTCATACTAGACTCACAGTGTCCTCATATCCTTGGACAAGTCATAGCATTACTAAAAGACAATCCACAGACAGCAAATGCAAATAGGTGACGATACCCCATCCTCGCCTTTCTAGTCAAAGACATCCTGGAGATAGAATCTCTAGTCAAAGACATCCTGGAAAAGATAAAAGACATGTCACCAAAAGATAAAATCAAAAGAAAACCAAGACTCGACACCAACATCCACTGTAGTCTTCAAATTTAGTGTCTCTTGTCACTTGTATAAGTCTTATTTGATTGTGGTCACAATGTTCACTTTCACAAAAAGGATAGATAGCACTGAACCATATGTTGTCTGAGTTTGTTGAAAGATTTGATTTGTTAAAGCCCATTGTTGCTACTGTCTCATCTGAAACTGACTGAATCCATGAAACTGATACTTTATTGCGGATCTATGATGCAAATGTTGCTTTATTGCGGATTGTGCGCGGATAGACTGAAGAAAGCTGGAAAAAACTGTACTCCTTGAAACATGTGGTGTTCTCAGTTCCACACCCATCACTAGACGTAGGAATTGCCTTAGCCACAGATAAGATCTGACTTATTATGGATGGAAAGGGAGTGAAAAGGGGGGTTTATTATGAATGGCTAACCAATCTTGGGTAGATCAATAACAAGCCATGATGGGAATGGGTAAGTTTTATTGTGAGTAAATAGGTTGTGAGTGTGTGCAAAGTGAAAGGATGAAAGTGAATCCTGAAGGAGGGAGGAGCAATGTCTCTACACATGGCGCTGGTGACCCAGTTTTCACCTGGGTACTTGCCCAGGGCGCCACCGAAGTGGTTTTCATCGTTGGACGAATTTATTTCTCTTTACTTTTTTGGATTTTTCAATTTTTTTGTGTCACAAGGCGCCTATTTGCCAGGTTTTCACCAAGTAACGATTTTTTTGTTTTTATAATTTTTTTTGTATTTTTGAATTTTTTGATTTTTTTGTATTTTTGAATTTTTTTGATTTTTTTGTATTTTTTGAATTAGGATATTCCGAAGAGCTATGTGTAGAACCTGCGAAGGTGCATGCTATTGATAGGATCCTCCAAAGGTTCACCTTCTATAGTTGAGAGCTGATATGCACCAGATCCATAGGCTGCTGTAATGATATAAGGACCAAGCCAGTTTGGTTCGAACTTGCCCTTCTTCTCTCTGTCTTGCTGATTCTTGGGATTTTCTCTGAGAACCAAGTCACCTACTTCAAATGTGCGAGGCTTGACTTTGTAATTGTAGCTGCGACTCATTTGTTGTTAGTAAGCCTTGAGATGATTAAAAGCAGTGTGTCTTCGTTCATCCAGCAGTTCTAGTTCTTGTAAGCGAGAGACCTTGTAATCTTCATCGTTGATGATGTTTTGCAAAGAGACCCGTAAAGAAGGTAACTCGACCTCAATAGGCAAGATGGCTTCAGTGCCGTAGACAAGTGAGTAAGGTGTAGCTCTTGTAGGTGTACAGACACTTGTGCAGTAGGCCCAAAGTGCAGGATTGAGTTGGATATGCCAGTTACAGCTAGCGTCGTCGACTATCTTTTTGAGGATTTTAAGAATTGTTTTATTAGACGCCTCAGCTTGGCCATTACCTTGGGGGTAATATGGTGTGGAGAAACGATGGGAAATATGGAAGCAGTCACAGAGTTCACAAACATCCTGATTTTTGAAGGGATGCCCGTTATCAGTAATAATGGACTTAGGAATACCATATCGGCAAATGATATAGTTAAGGATGAAAGTAGCAATTTGTTTCCCAGTGACTTGTGTGAGAGGCACGGCTTCAATCCACTTTGTAAAATACTCTGTGGCTGTGATAATGAATTTATGACCGTTGGAAGAAGGAGGGTGAATCTTGCCTATGAGATCAAGTCCCCACTGACAAAAGGGCCAAGGAGACGCGAGTGGTTGTAGTTCTTGTGCTGGTGCATATATGAGGTCTCCATGAATTTGACATTGCTTACATTTCTTGACAAACTGATATGAGTCTTTTTCCATATTGGGCCAGTAGTATCCAGTCCTAATGAGTTTCTTGGCCAAGGTAGGACCACTAGCATGCGGACCACATATCCCTTCATGCACTTCACATAACGCAATCTGAGCTTCGTCGCTTTCTAAACATCTAAGAAGAGTGCCATCTAGACCTCATCGGTATAGGATATCAGCTAGAATGACATATCGAGAGGATTGGCGAATGAAAGTGCGGCGTTGGTTATTCGATAGATCAGGAGGTAAGATGTTGTTATGAAGATATGTGAATATGGAACCATATAACTGGGATTCGGGGACCAACAACGCATATCATTTCAGTAGGAGTGATCTCATATGAAGGAACCAACAGGTTGTCTACCAGGAACTCATAGCAGGTTTCATTTTGAGGCAGGTCAATTAGTGAAGCAATTGTAGCCATAACATCTGCAGCATGATTCTGCTCTCTTAGTATCTGCTCAAAATCTATCTTTGTGAAGTGCTGTTTCAAATCATCTACCAGTTGTTTGTAAGGCATTAATTTTTCATCTTTTGTTTGGTAATCATCAGTTGCTTGACGGATAACAAGTTGAGAATCCCAAAAAACACGAAGTTCCTGGATCTTCCATTGAACTGCAATTCGTAATCCAGTTGTTAATGCCTCATATTCGGCTATATTGTTAGTGCAAGGAAATGATAAGCGGTATGATTTTGGTATAGAATTTCCTTGAGGCGTTATAAAGAGAATACCAGCTCCTGCCCCATGCTATGTGTATGAGCCGTCAAAGTATAGTTGCCATGGCTTTGCATGTGATATTGTTAAAATGCCTTCATCTGGAAATTCTGAATTTAGAGGAACATCATCTATCATGGAAGCATCTGCTAATTGATCCGTGATTGCTTGTCCTTTTATTGCTTTTCTGTCCACGTACTCAATGTCGAATTCACTAAGGATCATTACCCACTTGGCCAGTCGCCCAGTAAGTGTAGCTTTGTTGAGAAGATATTTTAATGGATCAATTCTTGCAATCAACTTAGTCTTGTGAGTGAGCATATAATGTCGTAATTTCTGTGAAGCAAAGACCACAGCAAGACATGCACGCTCGATTGGTGTGTAGTTTAGCTCATATCCCACTAATGTGCGACTGATATAGTATACTGCTTTTTCCTTGCCGTCAGCTATTTGTTGTGCTAGGAGTGCCCCCAGTGCTGTTGGAGTAGCTGATATGTATAGTAACAAAGGTTGATCTGGAATTGGTGGCATCAAAACTGGCAGATTGAAAAGATAATCTTTGAGCGTCTGAAAAGCTTGTTGACAGTTATCATCCCATTTGAACTTGATATTTTTATGTAGTAGGTGCTGAAAAGGATTACACTTATCTGCAAGTTGTGCTATGAATCTTTGTATAGACTGGAGTCTCCCTTGTAAGGATCGAAGTTGACTGATATTTCTGGGTGGCGGCATGTCCAAGATAGCCTTTACTTTTGCTGGATCGGCTTCGATTCCTCTTTTAGACACAATGAATCCTAGGAGCTTCCCAGAGGTTACTCCAAAGACACATTTCTTGGGGTTTAATCTTACCTTGTATTTTTCCAACCGATCAAAGACGACTGAAAGTATGTCCAAATGTGTATCTCTGTCTATTGATTTTCCCAAGAGATCATCAACATAATCTTCCACAGTTATGTGCATGAGATCATGAAAGATAGTGGTCATTGCTCTTTGATATGTCGAACCTGCATTTTTCAGCCCAAAGGGCATGACATTCCAACAGAAAGTTCCCCATGGACAAGTGAATGATGTTTTGTGTTGATCCTCGGGTGCAATCCTGATTTGATTATAACCAGAAAATCTATCCATTAAAGATAACATTTTGTGACCTGCTGTGAGATCAACGATCAAGTCGATATTTGGTAATGGGAAGTCATCTTTCGGACAAGCTTTGTTGATGTCTCTAAAATCTGTACATATTCTGATGCTGCGATCTGGTTTACTGACAGGTACTAAATTGGAGATCCATTCGGGATAATCAATTGGGCGTATGAATCCGACATCCAATAATTTCTCCAGCTCTGCTTTGACTAGTAATGCCACTTGTGGATGCATTTTTCTCAATTTCTGCTTCACTGGCTTTGCCCCTAGTTTGACTGTCAAATGATGCATTACCAAATCCGGGTCTAATCCAGGCATATCAGCGTATGACCATGCAAAGTTGATTTGTCATTCTTTGAAGAAGCTTATGAATTTTGACCTTTCGGACTCTGTCAATGATTGAGCCAGGAATATGTTGTGTGGAACCTCTTCTGTACCAATGTTTGTCTTGATAGTCTCCTCTACCAACATGGATGATTTTTCTTCATATGATGCTGGGAGAATGTCGAGCCTTCCATCTTCGGGTGCCTCAGAGAGGTTTTCGCCCTTAGATACGTCCTTTCCTTTTACTTTTTTGGAGTCAGATAGCGCCACAGCGTGGTTTTCGCCATAAGACCCTTGTTTTGTTCTTATTTTCACATTTTTGCAACTGGAAGGTCCGACACCCTCACCGAAATATGCCATGTTGTTGAGTTCTATGGTGTATCCTGCTTTGTGGTCTCCAAAGGGAAGATCATCTCGTATGCCCAGATAGTCGATAATAGCTTCGTCATTTTGAAATGTATCAAATTGTGCTGGTCCTTCATAATCCCAGTCAATGAGTTGGGGGTGAACAAGGGGAAGGCCTTTAATGTTTTCGGAGTTTGCAGGGCTAAGAGTGAAGATGTGGTTATATTCGGGTATATTGAGGCAATCATCGAGGTCATTGATGGCACTCTCCTCATCAGTTTCGATCGTAAGAGAATCCAAATTGTCATCACTAGTAGTGCCTTCCAGGATAGGTGTCCTCATCCTATGTGATTTCGACCTAAGACCTTGAAACGAAGACTGTGAGGAATCCTTATGGGTTGTTTCTTGACCAACTCTGAACCTTTTATAAAATTCCTCTTCTTTTGTGGGTTCATCTAGTTCTCTGAATGTCTCGGCGAGCTCATAGTAACTGGAGGATTTGTCTGAACCCCATTCCCATTCGTTGGAATCTGTGGAATAGTAATCCTCTTGTTGAACTTTGGCATTTTTGATTTGTGATGCCCCTTCTATCCTTTTAGTATGGATCTTGGAAGTCAGAAAACCAAGTCCCTTTGAGCGTTCCCTTTTTACAGTTAATTCAGGTTGTAAGGGCTCCATGACGCCTTCTTTGCGTAACCCAAGAGGGCTTTTTCCATCATACCCTAATCTTTGTAGAATCTTGAAGCCTTTGCCATATTTCTCATAGGGTATATTGATCTGATCTTGTGTGTCCTCTTCAATATCTTTGTAAAGCATTTTGTATAGATCTTCCTCTTCTAGTTCGCCCCATTTTTGAAAGGTAGTAGGATCCCATTTGAGTATCATGATGGATATTTGCTTGTTAGGATGTGGCCTTCCATATTCTTTTGGAGAGCTCATGACTTGTCATAAATACATTGTCTGATTTAAAGTGTATTCTCCCATGCCTTTGTCTTGAAATTTGCCTTTTAGTTCACCTTGTTTTGATGTCGAAGGTTTTAATGGCTCAAGTTCAATGTATGCCGAAGAAGGAGCAGCCTCACGATTACTGGGAATGATGGTCTCAGTATGTGATCTCAGGTTATTGCAATATATGAACGGATTAGGATCACCGTTAACTGTTACCTCGACTCCATTATGAGGAAACTTAATGCATTGATGATATGTTGATGGGACTGCCCTCATTTCATGAATCCAAGGACATCCTAGCAATATATTATATGTGAGATCCAGATCTAGGACTTGACAAACCACATCCTTTGTAACTGGCCCAATTCTTAGAGGTAAGGTGACTGTGCCCTTGGATGAGCGCTCTTCATCGTCATATGCCTTGATGGTAATTTGATTTGTTGAATTCACAGCTTTATCAGAATATCCCAATTGTTTGATGGTGCTCAATGTACAAATGTTTAGACCAGCTCCTCCATCTATCAGGACTCGCTTTATTCGATGTTTGTGTATGAAAGCTTCAACATGTAGTGGTGCATTATGTGGCTGACTTACGAAGGCGTCATCGACTTCTGTGAATGTAAGGGAGTGTGGAATGGAAAGGTATCCCACCATGGCTTGAAACTGGTCCACGTTCAGATCAGTAGGATCGGTAGTGTCTCTCAAGATTTTGTCAAGAATAGCTTTATGAGCGGGGGATATGCGTAAGAGCTCAAGGATGGAGATGAGCATGGGTGTCTTCCCTAACTGTTCTACAAGGTCATACTCAGGTTTGGTTGATGAAGGATTGGTATTTTTAGTGGAAGCACCTAGCAACGTAATTTTACCTCGACGAGTTGTAACATGACATTCAGAGGTATGTTCGGAAGAAGATCCAACACCTCTTAGGACAATCTTGGGTTGCTGAGGAGGATTCTCAGGATTTTTGTTCTTGATGGTAATAGTAGAGATATGATTGTCCATTGAGATGTGATTGATAGTTGAATCATAGTTGTAAGGTGCTCTAGTATAGTTGGCTTGATCATCTGTGACTTTGGCTTTTCCCTTGTCATGTTTTGGGAATGGCTCTTTAAACATTTCATGTTCTTGATTGGATGAGTGTCCCTCAATCTCAATGTCACCTCTATCAATGAGATCTTGTACTATGTTCTTCAATCGATGATAATTTCCTGTCTTATGACCCTTGCTCTTGTGAAATTCACAATACTCATCATCATTCCACCAATTTGGTTTAACCTTTGGTTCATATGGAGGAAAATCTGGAACTGTGATCACTTTATTTGTTACAAGCTTTTTGAAGACTGATTCAAGTGGCTCTCCCAATGGGGTGTACTTCCTTCATGGTCTAGAAGTTGTTTGAGTATTCACTTGATTGTTTGTAGAACTTGATCCTGAAAAGATGAACTTGGGTCTCATTGTATTGGCATCAACAACACCATCATTGAATGTGTTCTTGTTTTTATTCCAAAATCTTGGCTTGTCTTTTCCTTTAAAGTCATCTTTGTTTTCCTTGAATATCTTAATGACTCCTTGCTCAATTAAGACCTTTTCTGTTGCTAAGCCTTTTTCAATAACATCCTTGAAGGTGGACAAACAAGCTTTCCTTAGATCATAGCCAATGTCCTTGTTAACATTTTGAGTGAACATTTCTACCATTTGTTTCTGTGGGATTTCGCAAGAGCATCTACTAGCTAGATTTCTCCATCTTTGTAAAAATGATGCAAAAGATTCTCCTTCCTTTTGCTTAGTATTGCATAGAGTAGTGACTGAGATATCTGTTTCTATATTGTAGGAGAAATGCTGAATAAATGCCTCTGCTAAGTCGCCCCATGACTTAATACCAGGAGGTAATTGAGAAAACCATTCCATAGCTTGATCGCCTAAGCTCTGTGGGAACAACCTCATCAAATATGTTTCTTCTACCGCTACCTCAATGCAGGCTGTGAAAAATTGTCGTATGTGTGCCTTGGGGTCTCCTTTTCCTCTATACTTGTCAAATTTTGGCGTCACAAAGTGTGCAGGAAATGGAGGCATTGGGATTCTCTTATCAAATGGATAAGGACATATGTCTCTCATAGTGTATGTTGGTTTTGGCGTACTCATGTCCTCCATTTTCTTTTGTAGATCTCTGATTTGTTGCTCCAAATTGCTCTTGGGGGGAGATCGATTTCTTGTAGCATATCCCATGTTTGAGACACCAATTTGAGGAGGAGCTTGTTGCATGTACAGATGATACTGATCATAGACATGTTCATATGGAGGAGGTCTATATTGATGCGGCATATAGGGAGCACTTGGCATAGTTTCATGTTGAGGAACCCCATATCTATTTTGTGCATATATACCATATTCTATAGGCATTTCATTTTCTATTGTGTTGCCCCCAAATTTGACATGAGGTTTCCTTATGTCCAAATTTTGAGCATGTCTTTGAATGTCCACTTGTTTTGATTGATCCATAGCTTGAGCATGTGATTGAGCATATCTATCTGCATAAGGCTTCCATAATGGTCTTCAAAGGTAAGTATCATATGTTTGAGCTTGTGTGTGTGAGATTTCTGGTTTTTGAAGCAAAGCTGATGGTGATTCAGGTACCATATGCGGTCCTCTATTTCCTCCACTATTGGGTCTCTTTTGATCCATGTTGGAGTGAGTTTGTTGCGAGGGTCGATTTTCCATAAGTTGAGACATGTCAAAGTCATGAGGTATTTTAGCTCCACTTTGTGCCATCATGTGTAAAAAGTACTGTCTATCCCTTCTCATTATCTCTTCAACCAATCTATTGAAATGGGGATTCATTATAGATTCTTCTACATCTGCTGATTGTATTGAAAAGTTGTCCACATTGTCATTGTGTGTAGCATTGTTGTTTGTAGTGTCTGCGTTTTCCACATTGGGATTGTTTCTATAAACATCCATGTCCGGCAATGTAGTGTGCTCAGGATTGAAAAATAAATCATTGTCATACTCATAAGAACTCATGTTTGCGGACTCTTGAGCTTCTTTAGCTTGTCTCCTAGATTTTTGAAGGCGGGTTTCAACCATGAACTAGGTGTTAGACCAAGATGTGAGAGACTAGATGAAAAATGAAAAGAGTATGGAAGACCAAGAGTTGTATGGAGTGTAAATGAATCTTGAGGTGTACTTGCAATGTCCAAAGTATAAGACCAAGTATGTAAGTAGTAGAGTAGGTGTGACTTCCAAAGAGATGATTGTTTCTCTTGATGAGGTAAGCTGACCTTGACTCTAAGTAAGACCAAATGAGACCCAAAGGTAAGAAACCTTGATGAGGGACCACTTAGCAAAGTGTAGTTGTATGTAGTATGTTGACAAAGTATGATGAGGACAAGCAAGTGACCTTTTTGACTCAAGTTTAGACAAGTATGAATGTAAAATGATATGTGAAGCAATGATGGACTGTATGAGACCCAAAGACAGGTTGAATGCTAGATGAAACACAAAAAGGTACTAGTAAGGGCATCCGCTCGTGTGGCCATACATACGGCACTTTCAGCTCTGTAAATACAGAAGGCTCCCAGCCGGTAGGGGTTACGCCCTACAAATGATCAAATAAATTTGATCAAACGAGTTTATGGGGAGACATAGTGTCGGTATGAACTAATCAGCACACGTTATTCATAGTTTTCACCATGAATACATTTATTTATAGTGGTTTGGAAGAAGATGGCTTTTCTTTTGCTACCACTTGGGTCGTTCTCTTCTCACTAGTAGTCCTAATGACCACACGGGAAGACAGGCCCTCTAAAGATTAAACAAAAAGAGCCTATTGCTCAAGACACAAAAGACAATGATTCAATTTTAGTGCACCAATGGAAGTGTTTGCTAATATATGAAAACAAGGCACACAACAAAATTTCAAAACCCTAGCCAAGGACCTGCAACAAAATTTGTTAGTAGTTTGGGTTGTTTTAAATGATCACCCCTTCCTGCAAGCACACAAGTTAGGTAAATTTTAGAAACCCAAAAGACTTTGTGAAAGAGGGGCCTTCAACAAAAATGTTTTGCTTCCAAAACAAGCTGCACAAACTTAGTTAGCTAGATCTGAAAGGGTTAGTCCAAAAAATAAACCAGATCTGAAACCCTAAGTGCGAAATCCAAAAATCGAATCAAAGAAAATTTTAAAATTTCGAAATAGTAAAAACACAGACGCTGTTATACCAGACATAGACGCATCTGTATGACACAGATGCGGTTCTGTGATGCATAGACGTGGCCAAAACACACAGACACTGTTATCAGACACAGACGCGGGAAGAAATAACTCATACGCGCTTATAAAACACAGACGCCCCTGTCTGAAACCTGCAAAACAAAATTTATCAAAAACGCAGACACTACTCAAGATCTTGCAGACGCTTCTGAAAATCAGAGACGCGATCTGAAAGTTCGCAAACGCGGAATAACCTAAAATGTCGTCGAAAAATGTCCGATCTGCAACTTCAAAAATGCAAAATCTGCAACAAAAAGGTTAAATGCAAAGGGACAAGGGTCCCACCGGGCGTGCCAAAATGTATATGGTGAAAATGGACAACAATAATAACAATATTGAAAGGCTAAATGAATCCAACCACTAAACCCTAGCCTAACAATCAACAAAGATCCACCATAACATATGAAGATTACCTAAGACAATGCAAATAACACAAAATCACAAAGATTATACCATCACATGTCCAATAGGGTTTTGATCTCCATTCTTCCTATCTCCATTGATCTTGCTTGATATATTTGCTCTCAGATTTTTATATGCACAAGAGCTCAACAAAGAATGGAATGTGGTTGCAAGTAGGATCGTAGTGTAGCCAAGTCTTCAAGATTAGTCATTAGGGTTTGATAATGAAGAAAGCATCTCCTTAAATAGAAGACACAATATGAAATGGAGGGATAAGATTGAGAGGTGTAAAAAGGAGGTCAGCTAGGATTAGAGGGTAGGTAAAAGAAATAGTAAAATAATGAAAGAGGTAGGTAGTGTATGAATTAAGAGATGAATGACATGTGTCATGTGTAGAAAAAGCTAATGAATTAATTAAATAAATAAAGATTTATTTAATTAATAGAAGAAGTAGGATAATTAAATAAATAAAATATTTATTTAATTTAGGAAAGGGATAATTTAAATAAATAAATGTATTTATTTAAATGAGAAATAAGGCTAGAAGAGGATAAATGAATTAATTAAATAAATAAGGATTTATTTAATTAATAGAAGAATTAGGCTTAGATAATTAAATAAATAAAATATTTATTTAATTAGACTGGACAATTTTGGGTGTCTACACAATGTCCTCCACAAATCTCTTCCTACCGATTACAAGACAATATCAGTAATATCATTACCAGTTAATTGACATCAATGACAACATAACATATCATTAATGCAATCTTCATGCAAATGCCAACACATTCTAATCTTAAAACTATTTCTGATATTCACATATCACAACTTGAGGAATAGGTTGCCTAGCACCATAGTCTAGTAATTTTTGAGCTCAAATTTTAGACACAAGTTTCTCTTTGCTTATTATTTGTAATTTTGTACTCAAAATATGCATATCTATTTCACAAATTTCTTCTTATGCTATTTATTGTTAGTATTATATCATTAACCCTAATTCTTACATTTAAGCATTATATCTCATCCAATACAAGTAGAAATTCAACTAAAATAATATGAATAAAGTCAAATAGTTTTCTTAGCCCTTTTCAAATAGGTTTGAGGTTGGGCCTATTGGATTTTTTTTACATTAATGTGATGTTATTTTCAATGGGTTTGATTCCTAGTTTGCATGTTTATACTAGTGAACATCATTCACCACTTTATATTTTGGTAAAACTGACTTCTTTATTGCATTATTTTTTATTCAAATGCTCAAATTTAATTTTCATTTTATATAATTTTCAAATTTAGAATCATTAATTGTTCAAATCTATCATTTCTATAGTGTATTTTTCTTATTAAAGTGGTCAATTGATCATTCTATTGGGACATTGCATTGTTGGATCACTTATTTTTCTTGCATAAGAGGCATTTCATTATGTTTTCCCTCTTTGTCTATGAGTTTCATTACCCTTTACACTAAATCTAATATCATGTTGTGAAGAAGTTATAAAGTTATGGCACCCCAAAGTTTAAATACTAAGGGTACTAGCCTATGTTGGCTAACCTATTCCGTGGGATCCTGGGTGAATCCTTTATTCCTACATAAGATACTCCAAATATTGTGGAGAGTCATTCCCCTTATAGTTGTCATGATGAGGAAGAATCTTTAACTCAAGTGGCTATGAACAATTGGCAAAGATTGACTACAAATCAAAAGACTTTCAACAATGTATGAGTCAAGAATACTTGTCAGGAGAGATAGTCCCCTTGATTGAGGATTTTAGGAGATTGATTCAAAGTGATGAACATGGTGTGAATGTGTTACATAGTATTGCTCATATTGTGGATAATAATGTTATTTATGACAATGAAAAGTTGAGCTGAATTGCTTGATCATTTAAACTCTACAAACATAGTTGAGGATTATATTCCTACATCTTTTCCTAATGTTCGTTACATACCTCTACATAAAATGTTAATGCTACACATGTTTTTCATGGGAGAATCATATCAATGAATAATCCTACATACCTCCTTCCACTAGCACTCCATCTATCTTTCAATTATCTCCTCTACCTACCTATGATAATGTTCCACCTATCAATCACTATACTCTAGCTACCTATCTTAATGCTACACCTCTATCGCAATCTAACATGTGATACTCCAAATTATCCACCAAAGATAAACAATTTATGTAAAGTATTTCATCTTTCATATTGTGGATGCCATCAATAAACTTCATTCATTCCAGTTTGTTTACATCAAATTTTAAAAATCATCACATGCCTTTAAAGATTTTGACCAATTAGAGTTTTTCATCTAGGACAATACTTTATACCATAGGACCTACTAAGCTCCACATGTTAGCATTCCATGCTCCCGCACTAGGAATTATAGCCCACCATTTTGACACTACAAGTTTGCACTCAACCTTCCTTTACTTGCCTAAGTATAGTGGGCTTGGAACATGTGGCACCAAACCATAGTAGAGAAATTTTTCAATTAAAAAAAGAAAGAAAATGGTAGTAGTGAAGTGCTTATCCACCTCTAACACACATGCCCCCATGCTACCACACTACCAATTAGAGAACGCATAGCTAGATGATGCATGGAGTTTCTTCTTCGAAAAGTTTGGGCCCATTAGATAGATGATGACATCATGCAAAAAAGTGAAAAGGAAAGGAAAATGTCTTTTATAATCCACAACGCCAACAGTCTGCATATGGGTCTATAGATGGGTGAGAGGAATATGGCACTACCTTGTACTCCTTGCGAGAGGTACCTAATTGCACTACAAACAAGGCATACATATGCTAACCCCTTTTAGAATTTGAACTTGTGACCTCTCATTAAAAAGCACAAATTCTCCACCACTAGACCAACCTAAACTATAACTCATAGAAAACTAACCTCTTGAGCTCATAGGCATCTACCTAGCCACCAAATGTTGTCAATCACATGAACCTCATTGCTCAAAACAGATTTCGAAAAAAGATTAAATAATAGTTGACAAGACAAGCCTATACTTAGAACAAGGGGATTGATAGACCTACAATGCTAAAGACTTAAGTCATAATTGAAAAGAATGCGACCAGGTGCAACAAATCACTGGAAAATTATAGCGCGTAAATCAGTTCCAATGACAAAACGATCGCTTTGGTTTTTGCATTATATTTTATCAAGCTATTTTAATAAGTATTTTATTAAAGATAATCTTTGGTGTTTCACGGTCAAACTCGAGGGTAGATTTACGATCACAAGCTGTAAATACACATAGAAAATGTTTAAGTTGGACCGAATAAAGCGATCGTTTTTATCGGGCGAGTTATTTCTCTTCTGACTGTCGATTTCTAATGACTTTGTGTATGCCATTGAAATATTTTCTCGTACTTTCTCTTTTAATTGATGAATTCTAACGACTTTGTGTCTGCCATATAATCCGATGTTTTTGTATTGTTCAATGAATCAAACTTTACCAAAGAAGACGAGCACCTTTTCAAAATGATAAACTAAATTTCTCTCATTTTTCCAATTCTTAAAGACGTCTGCGCAAAAAAACACATTCTCTCATTTTTCCCATTCGTAAAGAGCTATGCGTTAGCCTCAATTATACAAGAGTAAAATCATTGTCGAAGGGCATCATAGATACAAAATTGTTAAATATTTGCAATTGACTAGCCTATATAGAGCTGCAAATGGTCGCGTCAGAGTATTCTCTCTCTCTCTATATATGTTTTCAAATTAAGTGATAATAAATGTAAAGAAGGCTTACATTAGGAATTCTCTAGGTTTCCAAAACTATTGCACATTCTAATGGGGATCTTGGTTACATGTGAAAACCTAACCTTCAAGTAAGGGAATTTTAATTGGCCTAAAATGGTGTCAAAAGACCAACATAGGCTTGGATCACAATCCCTAATTGTAGGAGAGAGGAATGATGGTAGATCCATAATTGACCCTTCATTTGTGTAACTTGATTTCTAAGAACACCTAAGTCCTTTGGACATTTTGAGTTCCTCTTCATGCTTTGCCTTGATGGCATGTGGTAGGCTACACACTTGAAAGTTGAACCACATAGGGTAGGACTATGTAGGGATTTTTAGATAGTGGAGGCTACCTTAATTGTTTATTGACAAAATATTAATGAATTTTCAAAATTTAAGATCTAGAGACCTCTCTGTAAAGAGTACTATGAAAAGTTTACTTGGATACTCAAATATGTACCATAGTATGAATCCAATGATTGGTTCAAAATAAGTTTATTATCGGTTTGAATTAGCATATTGGGGACACTGTTGATGTCCTTGGACCAACCACCATTGACAAAGTGTATAAAAAAGATATTATTCAAGAGAAGAGACTCAAAATAGATGTTGCAATCAAGGATAAGAGTCATGAGAAATTCAAGTGCCCCATCCTCTCAACCATTTAAGAAGAAAAGCAATAAGTATAACACAAGGAGAAAAATAATGACAAAGAAAACAAAGGGAACAAACATAAGGTGAAAGGGGACAAGTAAAATTTCAACAACTATGGGAAGGAGGAAGATACATCCAATAAGATTCTAAAGAAAAGAGGACAACTAGGGGGATCTTTCATCTATAGAAGTTGTCATTATGCAAATTTATCTCCTAACAATAATCAAGGGAAATCATATCTAGGAAATCCTTTACCCTCTTAATAGGTAGCTATTTAGTAGGGAATCCATGTAGCACTCAACAATAGATGGGAAAACTGCCACATAGATACAAGTCCAATTGAAAGTTTCATTGCACCCAAATTATTGAGTAGATTTTTAAAGAAAGATAGCTTAATGGAAAACACATGGTCTATAGAATATCCAAATCGGATACAACCTCGGGTAGAGTAATGTTTGTTTCAAGCAAGGGTTGAGCTTCTATGATTTTTTGCTAATATAAATCTGTATGTAGCCCCTTTAAGATCCTATGATGTCATTTGAGGGATAAAATGACTTTGGAGGCATAAGGACAAGGTTATTTATTATTCTAAGAATATTGAGTGCCTAGATGACTTTGGAAACAAGGTGTCCCTACAAGCCACCCAATAAGAAGAGTACTATCTAATTAAAATGGGTTAAGAGAAAGGGATGTTAATTATTTATGGTCAAGATGGAAGAGATAGAAGAACCCTAGGAACTTTCCTTTCATGATGATATGGTGTTTTATGAATCATTAAAATTTAGGGTTTACGATCAAAAGTGGATAGTAAGAAGAAGAAATTTTTGCAAAAACGTATCCTACCCTTTAGGATTACCAATATTTTTTTCTTTAAAAGGTACCACGATTACCCCTAAAAAGGGTATTTAATTTCTTAATCAACCTAGTACCAAGGATTGAACCAGTATCTAAGGCACCATACTAAATTATGAAAATAGAGCTAATGAAATTAAAATCACTTCTTTAAGAGATATTAAGCAAAGGATTAATACAATCGAGTGCATCACCATGGGTAGCATACATAATCTTTGTGAAAAAGAAGGATGTTAGCCTATGGTTGTTTATAGAGTATCATATGCTTAGCAAAGCTATGACAATGAATAAGTATCTGCTACCACATATCAATGACCTATTTCATCATATGCATAGAGCTATATTATTTTCCAAGATTGACTTAGGTCCAGGCTACCACCAAGTAAGACTTAAGGATGAAGATATTCACATGACAAATTTTAGAACTAGGCATGGACATTATGAGTTTACAATCATACTATTTTCTCTTACTAATGTCTCAACGAATTTCATAAACCTTATGTATAGTGTAATCAAAGACTGTTTAGACATATTCATTCTAGTATCCTTGGACAATATTCTTTTTATTACAAGAAAGGGGAAGGGAAATACCAATATTTGTAGATTGTACTAGCTAGAATTTACAAAAGTATAAACTATATAGTAAGCTATTGGAGTGTACATCCAGCAATTAGTTATCTAGAGCACATCATTACTATAGAAGGCATAGTAATGGACATGATCAAATATAAAGGCCATAGTAGAATGCCCAGCCCCTAAGAATGTTAAGTGCAAAGTTTCATGGGGTTGACAGGATATTACTAGAATTTAATGATGAAATTTTCTTTAATAGCCTATCCCTTGGCCTCCTTCTAGAGAAAAGAAAAGAGATTCAAATGGAGAAAAAATGTTAGAAGGCTTTTGATTACCTAAAATAAAAATCAACACCTATTGTGAAGGTGTCAGATATAGAAATATCATTTTGTAGTGGTCATAGATGCCTTAGGGGAAGGATTAGGTGGGGTTCCTATGTAAGAAAGGCAAGTAATTGCCTATGAGTCAAGAAAGTTGAAATTATATGAACAAAAATACTCACCTCATGACCTTGAGATTGCAATGTTTGTGCACACTCTTCAAATGTTATGACACTACCTTTTGGGTAAACCCTTCAAACTTAGATCAACCCATCAAGGATTCAAATACATATTTTCTTAACCCAATCTAAATGCATGGAAAGGAACAAGGTTAGAGTTAATTGACTATTAATTTGAGGTAAGTTATCTTAAGAATAATGAAAATTGGCAAACAAATACCCTAAGTCAGTGGATGCATATATCTTCAATGGTTTACATACATGTGTCTTTAAAACTTGGGTTTTACAATAGTCAAAAGAAGAAGAATACTATAATAAGATTAATGAATTCCTTTAGGATAATATAATAGATCTTAGATATGATGTATTATTTTTTGAACTAGATGGTATATTGACATATAAAGGTCATATGTACCTGGTATAGTCAATGGAATGAAGGAAGTTAGTTTTGAAAGAGGTGTATTTAGTGTTATATTTAGGTCATCCAGGGATAAAAAAACTATTAGTGGATGTTTAGTAGTTGAGAGTTGATAGGCACTAGAGCCAAAAGCTGCAGTAACAATATAGGGACCTCACCAGTTGGGTTCAAACTTCCCTTTGTTGTCTCGAAACTATTGATTTTTAGGATTTTCTCTTAGAACTAGGTCACCAACCTGAAATTTTCTATGTCTAGCCTTCTTGTTATATCCTCTGGACATTCTTTTCTGATACACTCTGAGATGATCAAATGCCACTTGCGGATGCTCATCCAATAATTCGAGCTCTTGCAATCTAGATATTCTATGATCTTCATCAGTAACAAGACCTTGCAAAGAAACTCTTAAAGATGGTATTTCCACTTCAATAGTTAATACTACTTCAGACCCATACACCAGAGAAAAAGGTGTAGCCCCTGTAGATGTTCTGATACTTGTTCTATAAGCCCACAATGCAAGATTGAGGTGCAGATGCCAATCCTTCCCAGATTTGTTCACTATTTTATGCAAGATATTCAATAGGTTTTTGTTAGATGCTTCTACTTGTCCATTACCTTGAGGGTAATATACTGATGACCGGTGTTGTTTTATTTTGAATTTCTCATAGAGTTCGTCTAGATCTTTATTCTTGAACTTTCCTCCATTGTCAATTATAATGGATGAAGGTATACCATACCTGCAGATGATATAATTAAGAATAAACAAAGTTACTTGTTTGCTAGTTGCTTTGATGAGTGGAACCGCTTCTGCCCACTTAGTGAAGTACTTAGTGGTAGTGATAATGAATTTGTGTCCATTAGATGATGTCGGATATGTTTGGCCAATTAGATCAAACGCCCACTATTGAAAGGGCCAGTGTGTAACAGAGGGTATGAGATTTATGGCTGGAGCGTGTATAAGGTGCCCATGTAGCTGACACTTTTCACAGGTTTTAGCAAATTTTATAGCATCATTTTCCATATCTAGCCAGTAGTAGCCAGCCCTTAGTAGTTTTCATACTAAAGTTAGACTGTTCAAATGGGATCCACAAACACCTTCATGAACCTTGGATAATGCACTTTGGGACTCCTCAGTTTCTAGACATCCAAGAAAGGTGTTATCTAAACATCGTCTAAATAGGTTGTTAGCAATGATGACGTACCATGATGCATTTTGAATTAGGTTTCTTTTTTCATTTCAAGAAAGATTAGCAGGGATAACTTGGTCACGTGGGTAAGAATAAATGTGGCTATAATGAGATGAGTCATGTCTAATAATAGAACAGACTATCTAGGACTCGAGAGAATCATAGGTAGGATAATGTAACTCTTCCTCCAGGAATTCAAAGCGAAAATTAGGTTCCTATAGCTGTGGTATAGATGCCAAAGTAGCCATTGTATCCACTGCTCTATTTGCTGATCTAGGAATCTGTTGAAATGATACAAAGGTAAAGTATTTCTTGAGATCATCTACCATTCTCTTATAAGGCATCATTCTCTCATCTCTTGTTTGATATAGATCATTGATTTGGTTGATGATGAGTTGAGAATCACCATAGATGTGCAATTCAACAATCTTCTACTCGATGGCTAGCTTGATCCCATTTACCAAAGCTTCATATTTTGCAATATTATTTGTGCAAGGGAAGAGAATCTTGTAAGCTTTCGGAATTGGATATTTTTGAGGAGTACTAATAAGTATTCCGGCACCAGAACCATGTTGAGTGAAAGACCCATAAAAAAACATCTTCCATGATTGTTTAGTAAGGTGCATGATTGATTCATCTGAGAATTCTATATGTAGAGGTTGACTATCTCCAAGTGGGACATCAACAAGTTGGTCTACAATAAATTTTCCTTTGATGGCCTTACGTTCCATGTATTCAATATCAAATTCTGTAAGAACCATGACCCATTTGGTGAATCTCCCTATAAGCATTGCTTTACTAAGAAGATATTTGAGCAGATCAATCTTGGCTACTAGCTTAATAGAGTGTGCTAACATATAGTGCCTTAATTTTTCTGATGCAAAAACCAATGCCAAGCATGCTTTCTCTATTATAGTGTAGTTCATTTCATATGACACCAATGTTCTCTTGATGTAATAGATAGCTTGTTCCTTTTTATTGTCATCCTGCTATGCCAGAAGTGCCCCCAGTGAAGTATCTATAGCTGATATGTATAGAATCAGTGGCTTACCTTGAATCAGTGGCATTAATATGGGTGGATTAGAAAGATATTCTTTGATTTGTTGTAAATGTTGTTCACAATCTTTATCCTAGTTGTATTGAATTCCTTTCCTTAATACCTTTGTGAAGGGTTGAGCTTTGTCTACTAGCTGAGATATAAAATGCCTTATTGACTGAAGATGGTCCTGTAAACTTCTCATTTGACTGATATTCTTGGGCGGAGGCATTTCCATTATAGCTTGGACCTTTTCAAGGTCAACCTCAAATCCTTTTTTTGAAATTATGTAACCAAGCAATTTTCTTGATGTTACCCTAAATGCACACTTTTTAGGATTTAATCAGAGCTTAAATCTCTCCATTCTATCTAGTATGAGGCCTAGTTATTGAATATGTGTAGATATCTTCATAGTCTTTACCAAGGAGTCATCGACATAATCTTTGATGTTTTTATGCATCATATCGTGGAATATAGTGGTTACCGCTCTTTGGTAAGTTGCTCCTACATTCTTTATCCCAAATGACATAACATTCCAACAGAGGGTTCCCCATGCACATGTGAAGGTTGTCTTTTCTTGATCTTCAGGTGCTATCTTGATTTGATTGTAACCAGAGAATCCATCCATTAATGAATACATCTCATATTGTGTAGTCATATTTACTATCATGTCAATGTTGGGCAATGGAAAATCATCTTTAGGACATGCTTTGTTGAGATCCCTGAAGTCTATGCAAACCAAAGATTACTTTAGTGGGGAATATTTGCCAATGGAAAATTTTTCACATCGGCGACTTGGGAAATGGTGAATATTTTGTACCAACTGGGGGTAGCCATGTCACTAGAACATTATCAATTTCCATCAAATTCATGACCCAATCGCCATATGTTTTATGTAATTAAATGTTTCTATGCAAGGATTTCGCCAATACAATATACGGTGGATAGATGGTAAATTTAATTTTTTCACCTACACTCTCCGAGGTTGCCTCAATAGATGACCATAAATTCACCTATAGGCATGTGAAGATTTGTTAGCTAGGAGGACCCAATCACCCGACAATTTGTCGACCTGTGTCTCCATTCACCCCAACTTTCGCCAACTATATTGTATTTTTCAATTATTTGTACGACCCATAATCACCTCAAAAATTACATAGGTCATGTTATAGTTATGTGAGATTCACCAAATATTTGTATACCATATAAAATTACCGCAGAATTCACCATATAAGGATTGGTATAAATACATGCAAAGATCAGATCTATCTCTACATAATCTGATGGGTTCTAGGCTCCGAATTCTAATCAGTAGTGAAGTTTCAAACTAAGGAAAATCATTGTTGTTGACAGCATTGGCAACTGCTAGTGACCTAAAGGTGAGTGATCATATTTTGAAGTGTTATAATGTTATTCTGAATTTATCTATATTTATTTGCATTGTTGAGTTAATTTTTATTTAGTGGCGACCTGTCAATGCCAAGTGGTCAGTCGGGACATTTAGACCTTAGACATCTATATTGTAGGTCATAGGGCCAATAAAACATATATTATACTTTATAGTCTATTATTGCTTCTTGAACAAATTGATATATTTTTGGCAGCCTTTATTTCGTTGGAGATGTCGAATAGGCCCAAAAAAGAGATTTATAGACTTAAGTCTTAATGTGGGGAAGGCCCGAAAAAGAGCTTTAAGTCTGTTTAATCATTTTAAAATTTCACCCAAAAAAGACCTTTATAGACTTAATTATATTTAATTAAATTTAAAACGTTCAATTCTGGGTGAAGTTCTCACAAATGTGTTCACTTGCCACATTCGGGCCAAAATCCACCCTAAGTCGTTGATCTTTTCTCATCCAATGGATGATGGTACCTGTTGTCAGACGTCGTGGGTCCCATGACTTCTAGAAACAGATATAAACTAGTACTAAGTTGGCAAGTGCCAAGTACCACATTGGAAGTCGTGGGGACATAGTGGATTGCAGTTAGCGACTAGATATATATTAAATGACCAAAATTATTGGTGGTGACATTTGATATGTGTCTATTGAATCCAATTTCATTCTAGACACTTTCTAGTGAGCTATTTTCTCTTCACAAAATTGGGCCGAAATAAAACTTCAGCCATTGATCTACGATCATCGAATGGTTTAAAATCATTGGTGGATTTTAGGTATATGTCACCCTTCATGTGTCAAAGAGGCGGTGCTTATTGGTACTTTGTGCAAAGTCCAGACTCAATGTGATGTACTGATGTGATGTAATGTGCCTTGTCTATTAATGGCAATGAATTCATGAAATCACCAATAAATTATATATTTTTCCATAAATAACAAAATATTCGCCAATACATTTAAACAATTTTTAAGTGGTGGATAAAAATCATCAATACATTATATTTAAATAATTTTTCCTTCGGAGTAAAATTTTTCACCCATACAATTATATATTTGTTCCTTTTAACAAAAACTATTTGCCTCCTACAATATATATTTTCCCCATAGAACAAGGTATTATTTGCAAGAAATTTAAGGAATTTTCGTACCCTAGAAAAAAATCGCCAATACAAAATAATTTTTTTCCCTACTTTGAAAAAAAATTTCACCATCAATATGAAAATTCCCCCTCAAAAATAATGTTTGATTCGCCGGGATTTTACATAGTCGCCTAGGGGGTGGTTTCTTAAAGTTATCGCTGGTGCAAACTCTAATAGATTTGCTTCCTTTGATATAGGTACTATGTTTCATATCCATTCTGCGTAGTCTATAGCTCTGATAAATCCAACTTTTAGCAATTTCTCTAGTTCAGCTTTGACTAGTAGTGCCACATGAGGATGCATCTTACAGAGTTTTTTCTTGATGGGTTTAACTCCTAGTGTAATAGAGAGATGATGCATGATGAGATCAAGATCTTGTCCTGGCATATCTGAGTATGTCCAAACGAAGTTGATCTTCTTTTCAAAAAAAAAGTTGCTGAAATCTTTTAACTCTTCTATAGATAGTGATTGAGCTAAATGAATGATGTGTGGCATTTCTTGACTCCCAATGTTCACTGGCTGAGTTGACTCGATCAATATGGAAGATCTCTCCTAGAAGTGACTTGGCAGTATATCAAGTATCTCACCTTCAGATGCCTCAGAGAGGTTTTCACCTTTAGGTAAGTCCTTTATTTTCTCTTTTTTAGATTCTAACACCACCATAATGTGGTTTTCGCCAACAGATCTTTTATTTTTATTTTTCTTGTTTTTGCGACTAAGATACTTGATATCCTCTTCAGTCATTTTTTCATTCCGTTTACTGGTGGAAGAGTACATGGGTTCAACTACATTGAGATAATAGGGTAATGTATAGTCATTGGCAAAAGTAGGTACATTCAAGGGTTGGTTATAAAGAGTACAATCAATCAGTTCAAGATGTATTAAGGATAAGGTGGGAACAGGCTCAAGGGAGTTCATGGTACTATCATCATGACTTTGGACTGACCAGTCAAGTTCTAGAAGACTACCTTGCATATGTGTCTCAAGACCAGGAAGAGTTACAACATGATTATCAAAATTCATGTTAGTATTTATTGGACCTAACCCAACCGACCTACTTCTAGCATCGTCACCAACTTCAGAATGGACTACATACCATGGTGTGCCAGTAACAAGATTAGCAGACATCATCTCAATATTAATGATAGAGTAGTCATAATGTGTTGTTGAATAATCATTATAAATAGAGCTCATGTCTGAGTTATCTGAGTCATAAGATGAAGTTTCTGACTCATCTTCAAGTGGTTGAGTAAAAGTATATATAATGGTTGAGTAAAAGTATATATAGTATCAACACCTACATCTTTGATGTTGCACTTTTCTTCATGATTTGGTTCATTAATCTCTTGTATTTGGCATACTTGTGGACACAGCTTTGATGGTTCTGTTGATCCTTGTCGTCTATTCCATTCAGATTCTTCTGGACTGATGACTAGTTCTTTTTCTGTAGCTTCTAACTCTTCTTGTGTAGTGCCATACTTGATTTGTTCTGTTTTAGTATAGGGACACATAGATGAGAAATTTTTTGGTATTCTTCCTTCCTTTAGTCCTTGTTCATAGTTTTGTTGTCTTTTTAGCCTGATTTCCTCTATTTCTTTTTGCATTTTTAGGCATATCAGCTCTTGTGCATTATCTGTGATATCACTAGATTCTTTAGGTGTTTCTGTAGATGTATTTGAGAGGTGGTCTAGACCCCATTCATATTCATTTGAATCTATCTCTAAATCATCTATTTGCTGCCTACTAGTGTATATGACTGGAATTTTTAGGGACGCAAACAACTCTTTGATTTGGTATGCTTCGTCTCTCATATCCTCTGGGACTTCTATTTCTGGCGGCATTATAGCTGATATAATTGGAACTTGATTACCATTTGTTTCCTCTCTGTGGATTGACTTTGCTTCTTGTTCATCATCGCACTCTTCATGAGTTTGTTGAGTATCAATTTCTTGTGATGCTACAGGTAGTACCTTTCTTCTCCACTCGAGTTGATGATGAGTCATGTGTTTATGATCTGATGACCTTCTTGAACCATATCCCAATCCATCTTTATCATTGATAGACTTAGTTTGTAACTGAATAGGTTCATCATTACGTTTTTGATGCTTTCCTAGAGGAGCGGTACTTGAATATACCATGTGTTGAAGCATCTTATAGCCTGGACCATATCGTGTCAGGGAAATCTCACAATGTTGTATTTCTTTATTTGCACTATCTTCTTTGAAAAGCGATTTGAGGACATCATCCTCTTCTATTTTATCTGCAAGAGGAGTATAGGATTGTATAAAGAGACCATCATAAATGACTTTTGGAGCTGAAATTTGTGGCTTCATAACCTCTGACGGATTCCTGGCTGTCTTGGTGATGGAGGAAGAGACATTAGTGAGAGTATAGGCTCTATCTTGTAGCCATCCATTCTAGTGTTTGTAATTTTCAACTTCTTTTCCAAATCTTTCTACAAAGAATCCACACTTTCATCTGTAGAGGCTACATCGGCAGGAATATTGACTTCAACCCCTTTATAAGGAAATTTCAAGCACTAATGGTATGAAGATGGTACTACTTTCATTTCATGAATCCATGGCCTGCCTAGTAAGATGTTGTATGAAAGATGAAGATCAAGGACCTGAAAAATGACATCTCTTTCTACATGTCCTACCCTAATTGGTAAGAGTACCAGACCCTTAGAGGTTCTTTCTTCCTCATCAGAAGCCTTGATTATTATTTTCTTTGTTGGATCAATAGCATTTTTAGAAAATCCCAGCTATGTCAGTAGATTGTAGGTACAAATATTCAACCCAACACCTCCATCTATCAAAACATGTTTAACTCGGTGTTTATGGATCATAGCTTCAATGTGTAATGGTTGGTTATGTGAGTGACTTAATGAGTTATCATCTTCTTTAGAGAAGGTGAGGTAATGAGGTGACATTAGGTGACCCACCATAGATTGAAACCGATCTATGTCTAAATCTTAAGGGACACTAGTGGTGAGAAAAGCTTTGTCTAGCACCTCTCTATGGGCAGAAGAGATCTTAAGCAGTTCCAAAATGGAGATTTGAGGATTGGTTCTCTTCAATTGTTCGACAATACTATAACCAAGAGAAGATGTTAAATCTAGTTGTTTTGATTTAGCCACGATTGTATCTATTTTTCTATTTGGTAGATTTGATGTTATTTGATCGAAAGTTGAGGAACTAGCTTCTAGGAGAGTGATCTTCCTTTGAGCGTGAGTCACGACATTAGCAGTTTATGCTGGATTTTGCTGATCCTGGATTATGATCACATTGCAATATTTAGGTTGAACAGATTCAATCATGTTGATCACATTATCATTATTACTGTAGGTATAATTGACTCTATCTCTTCCTTTGGATTTTGAGGAATCTCCTTGTTCATAAGTCTGTAAGGGGTCTTTAAAGGCTTTATGATCAGCATTAGTCGCATGATTCCCAACAAAGATCTTGCCTACGTTAATGAGATCTTGGATTTCATGTCGAATTTTCATGTAGTTGTTTATGTTACGTCCCTTGCTCCAATGGTAGTCACAGTATTCATTTTCTCTCCACCATTTGGGTCTACTTTCTAGGTCATATGGTCTAGAATTGTTTGGCAATTTTATCAGATTATTTGCCAATAAAGTTTTAAAAGCTGACTCATATGACTCATCTAGAGGAGTAAAATCACACTTAGGCTTTGAAAGCCAAGGTTTTTCTTTAAACCATTCTCTTGCTTTCTTTAGAGGATTTTTTGTCATAGTTTCAGCTACCTTGAGTGCTTGCATGCCACTGGCCCAAGTTAAATATTGTGGATTTTTTTTTTACTTGGACAGTATCTACCACTCCATCACTAACAGTGTTTCTATTGTTATCTTTGCCATATTTCTTGTACTTTCTCTTTTCTTTAGAACTAGAACCTTGCGATGTTTCTTTTCAAAGTGATATATCTCCCTTTTTTATAAGCACATCTTCTATTCTGAGGGTGTTATCTACCATTTTGTTGAATGAAGGATGTACTTGCATCTAGACACTATACTTTAATTCAGGGATTAGGTTGTTGACAAAGATATCCATTTTCTCAAGATTTGGGATAGTCCATGAATACCTAGAGAACATCTTTCTCCATCATTAGAGAAAAGTGAGAAAGGGTTCTCCTGTCTTTTGTTTGGTATTGCAAAGCTCTATCATGGTGATCGAGTGGCAAATGTTGTAAGAGTATTATTGTAAAAATAGTTGGATTAGTTCTTCAAATTTTTTTATTCCTTTGGGTAGACTTGACAACCATTCCATTTCTTGACCCCCTAAACTCCTTGGGAAAAGGCGCATGAGGTACGTTTGATCATGCATGAACTCCATACAGGAGACACAAAACTCTCTTACATGATCTTGAGGATCTGAGGTACCATCATATTTGTCAAATTTTGGGATCTCAACTCATGAAGGAAATGGAGACATGTAAAGGTTTTTGTCAAATGGGAATGGGCATATTGTGTCCAGAGAATATTGTTTTGGTGTATTACCTTTGGTTTTTAGTATTGTGATTGCAGTTTGTAATGTTTGCATTTGTTTGCTTATTTTTCCCCATGGTGTCTCTTCATGTTTAGTGATGAGGGCCTCCACATTGTAACTAGTAGGGAGCTTGGTGCCTTGCTTTGCTAATTCTAGGAAATAGTCTTCTTTTTCTCTAGCCATGATGACCTTCATCATTTTTTAGAACTCTTTATCATTTTGACATCTATGTACTTTGGCTTCGGGAGGTTCAGGAAGCTTAGATTTAGTCGATGAGGAATCACTGTCAATAGCATGATTTCTAAAGTCATCGTGAGTGTCTCATTCATTAGTTTTTCTTTCCTATCTTTCCCCAAACATGGTGGGAGATAGGGGCTAACCAAATATTGGTAGATCGTAAACTGGTATTTGTGATGAGGACGGTTTATTTTGAAAGAGGTTTCCTCCAAAGAATGGATTGTCATTTGACGAAAAGGGTGTTTCTTTTCCCTTGTCTATTTTGCTGTGAGAGTTTCTGGTTTGAACAGGCATTTGTAACCGACAGGACCAAGTGCTAAATGTGTTGCAGAAGTCAAGTTCAAATTGTAGCTAGTAGTTCATTTAATGTAGTGATTGAGAGAAGTAACTAAGATCTGGTCCGGTTTCAAGAATGATCTATCCTCTGTAAGACATTATCTTAAGTTAATATAGGTTTGATAAGATGAAGTGACTAAGACTCAGTCTGGTTTTAGGAATGATCTATCCTATGTAAGACGTTATCTAAGTGACTTAAATTTGGTAAGTAATTGATTGAACTAGCTGAAAGATGATCGACAAAATTGTGCAACACAAATGGCAAAGGTACACTATCAAGGTTGTTTTATGCTCAAGAGATTGATAACCAGTTTTAGGCTCACTGTAGACTATTTTTAGATAGGTTTGACTGTTCTGGACTGGCAAAATCAGAGATTCATACGATAGGATTTTCTGAGCCAGACGACAGTTTAACAGCTTTAGGATGACAATAGTTCTATTTCGTATGAGTTGCTACTTAGTACCATATGACAAATGGGTAGGTCCCAGATGAAAAATGATTCAGTATAGTTTTGTCTCATATGACACAAGATTTAGCTTTAAACAACAAATTGTTGGGTTTCGTACGATAGAGGATTGAGCTTCGGACAATAAATTAGCAGAATCGTACGACACAGGATATGGTGTAGGATGACAAATGATTTGATTCATATGACTATTCATAGGGAAGAGACTAAAAATCTAAGTTTTTTTTTTTGATAGTTGAGTATGACAATTGAGTATTATCAATTTTGAGATGGACTGATTTTTTACTAGGATAGACTAGTTTTGGACATGGATAGAGTTTTTATCACTGAGTTTGTTGATTTATTTTATTTGTTTTCTCTAGTTTTAGTATTTCAATTTTAGTTTGAGGGATGAAAACACAGAAAACATGCAGTATGAATAGTAACTCCAATCACAACATGCAAAACCCTAGGGAAGTTGGCTTAGAGAAGAAAACCTTTGCTTGCTGACTTAGGTACACACCCAACAGCTAATTAGAATATGACCGCTAAGTCTCACGCAATGGATTCTCAACACCATATTAGCCAACTAAAAAAGCTAATGGGGGCATGATATGGCAAGTGTCTTGGGAGAGTTACTATCTCTGTTGCACAAAGATTGTCAACCTTTCGGAGGTGAATCAGGTAGCTTCTAATTTTAATTAGATCTAGTAAGGGTTTCATTCAACACGTCGAGGTATAAACTCAATTAAAAGGTCTCCTAGCCTTGTAAACCAAGGTTTAATATACCCAAAGGTACTGATGAGAGCTATTCTTGAGCATTGCCGTTGACTCAATTTTCATCAAATTAGGTTTATTTTATAGTGGGTTGGAGTACTTGGCATTTAGCTGTTCCCACATAGGTTTTTCCCCTCACACTGGCCGTAATGACTTTAAGAGTTTTTAAGCTCCTCGGGAGGGCAGGCTTGCTAAAGATGTACAAATCTCAAACAAAGAAAATGGCTCAAGGGTCTAGATTTCTGATTGTCTAAAAAAGACAAGAGCATACTCTCCTACCTCTCAAAATTTTCTAAAAACATGAAAGACAGATTTGTTCATTAACTAGATAGCAAGTTAGGTGCCTAAAAAAATTAAAGAATACATGATGTTAGATTGATTCTTTTTCAGGCAACTTGCAAAAACAACGCATCAGTAGTCATATTGTTTTCATTATTTGATAGGCATATGTTTGATTGATAAATTCTTTGACAAGCATCCTGCAAGAAACTGGTTAGGCTGTGAAAATACTAGGTAGACAGAAGACAATTCAGGGTTAGCATTAATGTAATCAAAATTTAATTCAAGAAAACCCCTGAAAAGTGAAACTTGCTTTAATCCAACTGAAAAAAGAGTCATATGACAATTCTCATAGAATGAAATGCCAAAACACTTTTATCGTATGAGTTAGAAATAAGTATAGGACGACAGAAGATAAAATCAAATAACCAGAAACAGTATGTTGTACGAGTCCATCTTCTAATTCGTACGACAAATGAAAGGATTTAATATTATGTTGTACGATAAATGACTTGCTTCAATATAATGTCGTACGATGCAGTGAAACTACTTGTATGATATTTCACAGAGATTGTACGGACGAAACCTGTAGGATAAAAATGTGATTTTGAGGCTGAAAAGAGTAGTCCTTTCGCCCCATGCTAGGCGCTAGAAATGTGTGTATGAAAAGTGGACCTGTATCTGTATCTAGAATACACAACGCTTCAATTAAGTCATTACATGCATGGTTAGTAAATCAATAATCAATAAATAATAAACCATTACAAAACGACCCATTGCCTTCTAGTAGATGCAAGTTTAGATTTCTCTCAGATTGCAAAGCTATCCAGTGACTAGACAACACCTAAACGAAGGATTTTTAAATCTATATGAGTATGAATATGAGCTAAATGGATGCAAGATTTAAGCTAGATATGCATGATTAATGTAACATGATTTAAGCAATATGAAATAACTAATATGCAATATATCAATGAGCCTAGAGCAAAAACAACGTGATAACAATATATTCTCCAAGTTTTTTTCTTCAGGGTCCTTGAATGAGAGATGAGAGCCTGAATTTATATAAAAGTCAAAAAGAAACCAACGACTGAGATCAAATGATGATGAGTGGTCAAGATTTTCCAAGAGGAAGCACAATCCAGGTGAATTGATGTGATTTGATGCTTTTCTCAGTTTTAAAGGAAATTGAACTAAAAATAAGATAAAATCAGAAATAACTAATTTATTCTCTATTTCATTCAATTTTAATATTTAATTGTTTTAATTTCTTTCTTTGAGATTATTCATCAATTTTTAATTTGTTTTTCAATATTATCTCCAATTGATTTCTTTTCTCAAATTTTAATTCTTTCTTTTGTCAATTAATTCTTTTTTGAAGATTTGTGGCAAATTGATTTATTTTATTAAATATGCTAGGATATTTAATAAAACAAATAGGATAATTGTTTTAAAATAAATTAATTAATTAAATGAAAATTTAACTAATATTGGTTGATTGATTTTGCCATGTGATATTGATGATTTAAGAAATTAATTGTGTCCTCAAGATTGATTTAATTGCCTTTGGTTAGGACCTTGGTGATGTTGTCGAGATTAGGAGCCCATGGTTTAGATGACCATTTTTAGGGTATTACAGTTATTCCCCATTATTTCTGGAAAGGGATGAAGAAAGATGTTTCAAATGTCAGAGGGTGAAGGAAAAACACCAACACCCAACAAGCCTTTTGCAACCACATGTTGTCCCAAATTTAAAATGGTATTTAATAAGTATGGATTTTGGACAAAGTTTACCTATATTTGTAAATAGACATAATAGGATTCTTGTAGTAGTAGATAAAATTAGAAAAGTAGCCCAATACATGCTCAAAAACCTGACACATCAAGAACCAATCATTTATTGAAAATTTGTGCAAGAGGTATTTCGATTGCACAAGGTGCTAAAAAAGATCATTACAAACAGAGATTATAGAATGACATCAAGATATTGGCAAACATTTCTTATGTTCTTAGGTACTAAATTGAGCATTAGTTCAATAAACTAGCTAGAGATAGATAGCCAAATAGATGGAGTTAATGGTGTGTTGGAATTGCATTTCCAAATGTATTGTATGGATCAACAATACAAATGGGAAGACTAGCTACCATTGGTTAAATTTTCTTATAAAAACTCTTACAAATCAACATCTAGATGACACCACTTGAGGCATAATACGAAATAAAGTGTCAAGATCCTATCAACTAGAATAAGATAGAGGATAATATTAGCCACGATCTAGAGATGCTCTGAAAATAGAGGAATAGGTTAAGCTAATCAAACAATGGTTAGTAGAAGCTAACAATTGAAAAAATATTGATGCAAATGCAAAGAAAATTCCAAGGTAGTTTTTCGTAGGAGAGAAATTTCTCTTGACATTAAAACCTTAGGAAAGCTATATCAAGTTTGGGAACTCTTATAATCTAGCTCTTAGATAAATGTGGCCTTTTAATGTCCTATAATTTATTAATGTAGTTTCATATAGGATTTCTCTTCCTCTAGTTCTTGTCAAATTGCATAATGTATTTCATGTTTTACATTTCAAGATTTATGTATCTAATTTTAGTCACAAGATTGATTGTAACTCTTTATAGGAGTAAGACCTAGGGATGTTCATGATCAAGCCTATCATAATGCTCGAGCTTCGCAAGCTCTTCTTGCATAACAATGAAGTTAAATAGTGTAAGGTCCAGTGGGACCAATATGATGAAGACAACACCACCTGCGAAGACTATGACAAGATCAGTCAAAAGTTTCCCCATCTAATTAATGTTTTCAACACCTAAAGAGCTCTATTAGATGCTATGTTTAAACTTGGCTCTTTACTATTATATGTTAATGCTTCACAATTTAAGGATGATGATTGTTGTGGGGGAGGATATGTTACATACATCTCATGATACATTTACTACTTTCCTTTCTTTCATAATAACTTTGGTGGTGAATGAATGTTTAGACTTGTGAATACACTGATTATCTATGTTTTAAAGACATTTGCATTAGAATGATGAATATTTGAATCTAATAATTAAAAGAGTAATCAATTCTTCAATATTAATCTTTGATATGGTTTTTATATATGGCCTAACTACAGTGTATTTCTAAGATGGATGTAGGGTATGCCACTCCACCATCATGAAAGAGAGGAAGTGAATTATTGGAGAGAGGGTCATAGACACTTGAACAAGAAGTTAGCCACCTAAGCCAAATCATCATAGTCTAATTGTCTTGGTTTCAGCAAGGTTGTTCCATATTTTATTTCTGAGTTAAGATTAAGCGACTAAGGTTAGTTCAGTACTTAAGGTTTGTTAGTTGTTTTTCAGCTTCACTTCATTAGATCCTTGCCACCTTTATAGAAAGATGATCATATTTGATTCTAAGATAGTCTTTTAAGAGTAAAGTGTTATTTAAATATCATCTCACTAATACACACACACACACACACACATATATATATGTAAGTATAAAGAGATGCCTATGTAAACTTTATATGCAAGTGCATATGTGTATATTGAAAATAAACATAAGCATGCATGTGTATGTATACAAACAAAAATACCTATATATGTTTATCGATGTGTGTGCGACTTAATATTTAGTTAATACTCAAGTACTATTAAATTTCAATAAGAATTTAACTTTAGTGGCTATTCAAGCTAAGACGATATCATCCAAGAATTCTAAGCTTAATTTTAAAGGCCTTCAAGCAATGAAATTTCCTTATAATGGCTCAAGCATTGGAATGAACAATAAGAACTGCTAAAAGTGCTGCAATAGTAGATTCAAATTTGCATTGATAATGATTATATGTATCATCACTCTTATTAAAAGAATATTATTACCTATGAATTAATGGAGGCTACTCTCATCAAGATATGAATTATTGAGACTTCCATTCAATATGGCTCAAATATTTTTTAGTTTAATGTTGTGTGTGTGTGTGTGTGTGTGTGTGTGTGTTTATATATACATACATATATATAATCAAATGTAAGGTATATAATCCACCAGATCATTAATTTTCCTCAAAATCAGATGCAAGGTATAATATTGCACACATTTCAACCATTATATCTATTCATTTGGAAAAATAAATTCATGTGTATTTGAAGTATCACATGTTATTACGTCATCTATGTATCATTAAATTTGTTTAGAGTCTAGCCTAGATACTATTCAATTATTAATATGTATTCATTTATCATATTGATTTTTACTAGAGTGAGATGTTATTATATACAATATTTTGTGACATCAAATTCATATGTGAATACCTAATTTTTAAATTGGTAAGCTATTTACATATCCTCCACAATATTCATATTGTACAACTAATCCTTGAAAAACTAATGATGCCAAGCTTGAAGAGCTTGTAACAGTGAAAAATTAGCATTTCAACCATCGAAGGAGGAGACCACCAATTTAGTGGCAAGGACCATTACATTAAAAGAGATAGGTAAACCCAATAGATATAGTCACAAACCAGCAAGGATAAAGGATGAGAAATCTGTTGGATTTAATATGGGATTTAGATTAAACTATCCTCTTTTGAGTTAAATTGTAAAAATAATAAAATTAGGATAAATGTATTGGAAATTAACATAAAAATACATAAACGGTGAGGTACAATTTTCAGATTGAGTCATGAACATGAATCTAAGGATTGTAAGAGAATTCAGATCTATTCCTAGAAGGATCTCTTGATTTGTGGGGACGGGTGTGATGGTCTCTCTATTCCTCTACACTTTTCTAAATCCTATGTGGGATCAGTTCGTATTTATAAATAAAACTTATCCTCAAGATTGTAGCTTTGTACCAACTTCCTACACATAGAAAGAAGAGGAAATAGGTTGGAAATTTCCTAAGTGAAACCCCATTATTGGAATTAATCATGACATATAAATATAATATAATTGAATTGCAATAAAAGAATTTTTCTCCTTTTGAGGGAGAAGCTATTTAATGACTAAAAGACAAATTCTATACCTCCTTGTGAATATTTTTTATCTCCACACAGAATTAGGGTTTCATGAAGTCTTCAATAACATGGAACATGAATGTCAGTTCTATAATACTTGAATGTTGACTTTATCTTTTCTCTAATGCTTGAAAGAAGACCGATTTCTTTCTTGCTTGAACTTGAATGCTTGATTGATTTATGATAAATTGAATTTCATGTGTGCGTATGCTAAAATGGGAGGGTTATACCTCCTTTAACTACTTTCTCATCAAAAAACAAGTTAATTTTCAGGCATGACATGACACAAAGTTGGAATTATTACTCAAATCACATGAGCATTAAGAGGCCCAAATTTGGGTCCTAATTGGGATGACCAAGGCACTAAGTGCTCTAGTGTTGAGAGGAATAGGGCATGGTGCCCTGGTCCTACCCAATAAGAGACCAGATTCAAGGGGCACGATGATGTATACTAGAAATGGTGATTAATTTTCATAGAAAGAGAACAAATATGTTCCTTTCAGGCCTCCGAGTGTGAAAACCAAGGTGGGGGCCCAAATGTGGACAAAATTGTAAGGGAGTGCAATTTAGGATGCTACATTTAACCCCCACTTTAGGAGGATTATAAGACTAAGAATACTCTTGATAATGTACAAAGGTTTACATTGAAAGGCTTTTGTCAAGATGCTAAGGAGGCAAGACACACTAAGCCCTCTGTGGACTTTAGGTATCTCATAACTGAAAGATCAAGATAAAAGATACATCATAAGAGAAAGAGAGAGAAAGAAAAATATTTCCTACTAGTCTTGTATGGTTCACTTACTATGAGTCATGAAAAGAAATGTACTAAAATTACAAAGACAAAGGCTAAGTTTGTAAAGTAACTTAAGTATCAAGAAATTAAAGAGAGAAACATTTAGTGAAGTGTTTCTTCCGACATTAAAGTGATTGTAGATTCCTTATTAGAGAAATAGAAAGTTAAGGTAGTATACATTCATCCAAAGGAGAAGCACTTTATCACAATTATATGCTATATGATCCCAAGAGAGGATATATCAAAGGATAATGATGGAAAAACACAAAATGGTTCTATTTAACTCTGGGTCGGTATGCTATTATGATAAATAATATATATCATGTATATATTTTACATTAAATTATTCTCATCCCCCAAAGAAAGTGAAATCATAATGGAAGAAGGGAACATGTTTCTTTTGATTTAATATAGGAGAGACCAAAAGAGATCTCAATTCTTTACATCATCCTCAAGTAGACAACACTAGGGACTAAAATAAAATAATTGAGAAACAAATAGAAGAAGGGAAATAAAAAGAAAGAGACAACGGAGAAAGAATCTACAGGACAAATGAAGTTAATCAAGAAAGTCGTCAATCTCCCAATCTTGGTCAAAAATATTTGGGGAAGGTGGAAAATATGCAAGAGGAGCGACTTCAAGCATGGTAGATGGAGCTACTATAGGTGCAAATCGTGCAGGAGCACCTAGGACTTAGTCATTCTAGCTTGCACAATTTTGGCATGTACTGACCCTAGCCAAGACAATAGTGAATAAATACTCTAGGAGGATCCATGAGTTATTATTTTGAGTCAATGTAGGCCTAGGTTGGTTTCATTCTACTCAGTTTTGCATTTTTGAGTGAATTGTGCATTTGAGTAGATGTCTAGCCTAGTTAATGGTCAAAGTTGTCAAAATATTGTAACTACATTCAAGAGGGTTAAATAGGTCTTAGAAAAGTTTTAAAAGTCATTTGTGATGACTTGGAATAGGTCTTGTAGGTTGGAAAGTCCAAAACTGCCAAAGTTGGAAAATTGCAAAAAGTTGTCATGACAACTTTTATCTTGAATTCCTTAGCATTGGAGTTAGGGATTGTTTAATGCCCTAGGATGAATCCACACATGGGGACCCTATATATACCCTCTCTTTCACATTTATCAAGGTTGGAGAAGTGTGTGATGTAAAGTCAACAACTGAAACTACTCATTTTCAATCTTCTTGTCAGCATTTTGTCTTGATTTTACTCATTTTGCAATTGAATATGGATTGAATCCATTGATCCAGAAATGGATTGAGTTACTCCTATGATTTATTGTGTTTTTGGAAAAATTTAGACTCTTGTAAATACTATTCTTTGGTGTTTTCTTATTCAAGTTTGTAAGCAGCCAGTTTTGGCTTATAAATAGCAATTTCCTTGTAAATATGGTTGCCCCATGAGTCTCACAAGTGCTTCCATCATGGATAGTTGGTAAATGGTTGGAAACCTCTTGTAAATTATACATATGCAGGTTCAAGTGGTGGACTAGTGTTTTACCATAACTATCACCTTATACTAGGCGAGTCCACGAGCAACCCGACTAAAAGAAATAAGGTGAAAATGAAGTGCTAAGTGCAGGGGTGTGTGGAAAATCACCATTTCAGAGTTTGGAGGGGTCCATAGGGTTGGGAAAGACTTTTCTATGTAGGGATAATATTTTAAAAATCCATTTTATATAAAAACCCCAACTTGCTCATTCACTGTCGGTTAAAGGTCTTACAAACCCTTCAAAACCCTCATTTTGGGGTTCATACATTATATGGTAAGAATAGGGGATAAAACCACAAAAAAATTTAGGGATAGGTGTATATTTGAAGAAAAACTAAACTTTTTTGGGAGTCCTTTGAATCGTTTGCCCTCAAGCCCTAGAAAACTGGTTTAGGAGGCCTAATTGGGGCTCATTCCTTATAGCCCTTTTCTAGGCAAGATTTTGAAATTAGTAAGAAACATCAAGGTTGCAAACCATTAATGGACTCCAAATGCACTAAAACCATGTTAGTAGACACCTCCACACCTCTACAACATCTTATAATGATAGGAGGTCATTTTGACAATTTGAAGCCAAGAAGCCATAATTGAGCACCTAAGAAGCATTGTGAATTGGTAGGGTTCCTAGCCAAACACCTTGAATAAAACAACTTATAAAGAACAAGAATCAAGACCTAGAAGATATTGAGAAGGTCTTGAAGGTCTAGAGAGAAACTAAGCCTTGTGAGTTGGTGCAATTGAGCAACACCAACTAGGTGAAGGGTTGAGAAACTAGGAGAATCCCATCAAATTGGTATCAGAGCCTATAAGATTTGGGCTAGGTGAGTAGATGTCCTTAGTGAAATCTATAGGAGACAATAGCATGGTGACCAATGTGGAGTTGACAAAGAAAGTGGAAGATCAGGGGGAGGAAAATAGACTCCTCAAGGAAATGTTGCTAGAATTGGAGAGTAAGCTTGGTGAGGTAGAAACCAAGGTAGATGAAGTGCTGGTGAAAGTAGAAGGAGAAGAAGGGAAGGGTAAATAAGTATCAAAGATTGAAAAGATATCTGAACCTAACCCCATCTTAGAATGAGAACCTTTCTTAAAAGCCTTGAAGGCCTTGAGTGGTAAGTCATTGGAAGGATTGTCATTGTTCATTGGAAAGAGGGAGACATAAGTGGTTCTTGAATGGATAGAAGGCATGGAGAATCACTTTGAGTGTGAAGGCATAATTGAAGCCCAAAGAGTCAAAGTAGCCAAGTCAGGGATAAGAGGAGCTTCTCTCACATGGTGGAAATTTGTGCAAGATGAAAGGAAGAAAATGGGAAAAACACCCATCTCTTCTTGGAAAGGGATGTTAGTCAAAATCAAAGAAGTCTATCTCCCTGAAGACTATGAAGTACAAATTCACAAGAAGAGGAAAAATTTAAGACAAAAATAACTTGATGTTAGTATCTATATGGAGGAGTTTCACAAACTTAGCCTTAGATCTCTTGCTGTGGAAGAAGAGAGTCTCAAGGTGTTTAGATACTTGAATGGTCTACGATGGAACATCCAACAAGAAATAAGTCTTATGAGCCCAAAAATAGTCCATCAAAAATATCAAATTTCCCTTAAGGTGGAGGAAAAACTAAAAAGAAGACATGACTCAAGTAGCAATAGGGGCAGGGGTAGAGGAAAAGACAATAGAGCCATAGAGGAGGCTTTGGAGGAAGAAGTTCTGAGAAAAGAACTCAAGGAGAGTCTAAACTCACTGAGCAGTAAGAAAGTGGCACTAGTAGAGGAGGATTCAATAGAGGAAGAGGAGCCAATAGTGGTTTGAGAGGAAGGTCAAGTGGCCAAGGTAGAGGTTCCTCATACTTTACAACAATGAAGTGTTACCATTGTAACCAACTTGGTCATCCAGCATATAGGCATCCAGAGAAGGGATCATCATCACATGGTGGTGAAAGAAGAGTGAACTACCTTAAAGAAGAGTCCTCAAGCAACAAGACTTCAGAGGTTTCCTTAGAGTCTGAGGTAGGTGACAACTTGATGATAAGGAGAACATTGATCAAAGAACCGGTTAGAGAAGAGCCAAGCCAAAGAAGGTCCTTATTTAGGATCAAATGCAAGATTATGGATAAAGTGTGCAAGGTGATCATTGATTCAGGGTCTACAAACAACATTGTGTTAGAAGAGGCAGTGAGAAATATAAAATTGCAAAGGATACCTCATAACAATCCCTATAGAGTCACTTGGTTGAAAAAAGGCCAACATGTCCTAGTTAATGAGAAAGCATGGGTGGATTTTACCATTGGAAGGTATAAGGACTGGGTGCTGTGTGTTGTCCTACCCATGGATGCATGCCATATTCTATTGGGAAGACCATGGAAATTTGATAGACAAGCTATCCATGATGGAGCCAATAATGCATAATGATTCAAGAAAGATGGAGTCACATTCAAGATTCATTCTATCCTTGAGGAAGGAGAAAAGAGGGTAGCAGGTCCTAATGTTCTCTTTGTGAGTGAAAAATAGTTCTTAAAGACACTTGAGGAAGGTGAAGGCATAGGGTTTGCACTTGTGATGAAGCCCAAAGAAGATGACAAGAAGGAGCAACAAGATTTTCCATTAGAGGTGCAAGATTTGTTGAAGAAATTCAAAGGTATAGTAAGTGAAGGAGAGCCAACCACCTTACCTCCTAAAAGAACCATAAGCCATCAAATAGACTTCATTCCCAAAGAATCCTTGCCTAATAAGGCAGCCTATAAAATGACTCCTCAACAAAATGTTGAAATTGCCAAGCAAATTCAGGAGCTCCTAGACCAAGGCCTAATTAGGAAAAGTATTAGCCCTTGTGTTGTCCCTACTATGTTAGCACCAAAGAAAAGTGGTACTTGGAGATTGTGTACTAATTCTAGAGACATAAATAGGATCACCATCAGATATAGGTTTCCTATTCCTAGAATAGCAGATCTAACAAATTGTTTAGGGGAAGCCAAGTACTTTACCAAGATTGACCTTAAGAGTGGCTATCATCAAATTAGGATTAAGGAGGGTGATGAATGGAAGAATGCATTTAACACCACTAAGGGTCTTTATGAGTGGCTTGTAATATCATTTTCCTTATCCAATGCTCCAAGTACCTTCATGAGACTCATCAATGAGGTGATGAAGTACTTCATAGGTAAATTTGTGGTAGTGTACCTTGATAATATTCTCATTTTTAGTAAAGATAGGGCAAATCACATTAATCATTTACAAGATGTATTCCAAAGATTGTATGATGAAAAGCTAACCATGAATTTGGATAAGTGTGATTTTTTCAAGCAGTAGTTGGTTTACCTTGGATTTGTGTTGTCTCAAGGAAACCTCAAGATGGATCCAAGCAAGGTTGAAGCCATTGTAAATTGGCCTACTCCTAAGACAACAATAGAAGTGAGAAGCTTCCATGGACTAGCTCAGTACTACACGAAGTTCATTAGGAAGTTCAGTGCTATATGTGTACCAATGTTAGACACCATTAGAGGTGGAATAAAGGAAAAGTTTCAGTGGGGTGAAGCAGAAAACAAAGGTTTTGAAACCTTGAAGGAGAAGATAGCTACCCAATTGGTGTTAGTATTGCGTAATTTTGAGAAAATTTTCATTGTAGAATGTGATGCAAGCAGTTTTGCAGTAGGTGTTGTCCTAAGTCAAGAAGAAAGACCAATAGCCTTTCATAGTGAGAAGCTAAGTGATGCCAAGAGGAAATACTCCTCTTATGACCTTGAGTTGTATGCTTTAGTGCAGGCATTGAGGAAATGGAGACACTATCTCCTCCCAAAAGAATTTATAGTCTATACGGATAACCAAGCATTGAGTTTCCTGAATTCTCAAGACAAGCTTAGTCATAAACACATGAAATGGGTGGAGTATATGCAGGCCTATACATTCACCATTAAGCACAAGAAAGGGCATCTAAACCAAGTGGCAGATGCACTAAGTAGGAGGCTTTTGACAGTCCAAGAAATTCAATTGAGAAGAATAGGTGTGGACAGTTTTAGAGACTTGTACCCGGAGGATGAGGACGTCTCAAATGACTAAAAGGTGTGTAAGGAGTATCAAAATAACTTTCATAGTGAGCATTATGATTTTACTTTGCAAAATGGACTATTATTCAAAGGTGGGTAGCTTTGTGTGCTTAGAGGCTCCATGAGATAAAACCTCATTCAAGAGAAGCGTAATGGCAACCTTAGTGGACATTTTGGAGTCAATAAGACTCAAGAGTTGGTTGAGAGGTACTATTATTGGCCAAGGATGAATTTAGATGTGAAGAAGTATGTTGAGACTTGCATAGTATGCCAAAAAGCCAAAGGTACTTCAACAAATGCTAGTTTATACCAACCACTTCCCATACAAAATAGACCTTTGGAATGCATTAGCAAGGATTTTGTAGTAGGTTTATAATACAGAGATCTTGTGCCTAGCTCTCCAATTTACCCTTACTCACCCCAACTCCTCAACTCACCCTTCTACTCAAGCTCCTCCAAGGTAACTTGTTAGGGTACACTCCTTAGACCTCCAAGGCATAAAATATATTGGATTGCTTTCTAGATATAGCCTCTTGATTTTTCTTGTTTGTTTTGACCCAAATCTCTGATTTTGAGATGGTCTCCTACTAGTTTCCCAAAACTCCAACTAGGCTCCAAAGACCTCCGCCAAGGATCTTCACTCTAACCATGTTTAAAGTTTGTGGTTATTTTTTTCAAGTATTTTCAAGTTCATTTTATTCATTATAAAGTTCTGCACCTTCCTCCCTAGCCCTAGGCTTTCAACTTGCTTCTACTGGCTACTATTATGCCTAACTGACTAGCCCTTCTGGGACTATTTTTTGGTCTTTTCCCCCAAACTTTCCTAACAACCCCTAGAGATTATTACATATTAAGATACCCATTTGGAAGTTAAAGAATATATAAAAATTTTCGATCTGGGTTTGTCGTACAAATAGGGTAACTCAAAACAAGCTATGTTAAAGGGGTTTAGGGCTTCCAAGCAGTTTTGGAAGATGTGCTCCAAACTCTTCACCAGTCAAAATATAAAACCAGAAAAATCTTGGATAATTTTGGTACACCCATAGACATTTTAAAAACACTATGGTTTTCTAATGTATCATTCTCCATGGCTCTAAAAATGAGCAATCTCTACTACCCCCACACACTAGCTACAAGCTTGTGTGTTGTTCATCTCACCCATTCTCCTCCTTGTGGCCTGCAAAAACACAAAATACCTACTCTAAAACTATTTATAGAGCCTACCCAATCCATCCAATAGATTTCAACTTGTTCCATTCATGGATACTTAGGTAAAATGCATTTTTACAATCGAAACCCCAAATTTCAAGGGTTTGTGAGCAACTATTACAAAAACAATGATAACTTTTGATTCAAGGAACTTCAGAGCTTAATATTATACTTGTGGGAAAGGTAAAAAAAATATCTAACTTCCTATGCTACTATGTGAACCATACTAGACCATATGGGCTATACAAAATCAGAAATTCAAAGAAAAAACAATCCAAATGTGAGAAAAAGCATAGGAAACCCTTGGCAAATGAATTGAATGCAAACCAAAAGTTGATTAAACTCATATTGGATATTTTTAGAAGGTTTTATACACAATTTCAAGTTGGTTCCAACCAATTTCCAATGTCATTTCCTTCATGGACAACTTTTACCTAAAAATGCAAAAGTTGTCATGACAATTTTGACAACTTTTACCTATGAGTGCAAAAACACACTCCAAGGCTCTCAGGGCCTTTAAAATCACTCAAATGGAATCCTAAAATGGATTTAAACCATTTACAAACATTCTAGAAAGTTTCCAAGCATCCACTTGGTACAAACCAAAAATTGACATTTTGACATCATTTCAGGATAATGACAATTTTGGATCCTGAGCACAACAAAAGTGTGGACAACCAAACTATGGCTTCAAAAAGAATCATATGATTTATTACACCTTATTAAAACATAAAATAAATTCAAATCACACAAGAACTCTAAAGTGCAAGAAAAGACAACTTTGAGCTAGGTGCCCTGCACCATACTCCACTGGGGCAAGGAACTCAAGTCCCTTGAGTTATCAGGTTTGCTAGTTGCACTCCATGATGAATCATGTCATCTTCTAACATCAAAATTGCCTCTAAATCAGGTATACCTTCCCACTTCACAAAATAATGTTTGTAGATTCCCTTTCTTGTCTTCTTGATCACTTTGGTATCCAAGATGCTTTCCAACAGAACTGGTTGACTAATTGGTAAATCCTTCACCCAATTCTCTTCAGATTGTAATGTGGTATCCATCTAAGAGGTTTGAGATTCTCCTTTATATGGATACAAGTCAAAAATATTGAAAATAGGAGATATGGCCAAAGAAGGAGGTAGTTCAACCTCATAGGCATTTTGGCCAAATTTATGCACAATCTTGAGTGGCCCAATCTTCTTCATCAACAACTTGGTTGGCTATCCTTTTGGAATTATTTCCTTTTAGAGATAAGCCAAAACTAAGTCTCCAACCTTAAATTGCAAGTTCCTTCTTGATTGATCAGCTTGTTCCTTATATTTTTCTAATTTGTGTTCCAAGGACTGTCGTACTTTGTCATGAATTTCCTTAATACCTTCAGCAAAAATCTCTCCTTGAGCACTCTTGTGGTTCATTTTACTAATATCACTAAGTTCTCAAACACCTCTAGGATGCATTCCATAAATAATTTCAAAAGGACTTCTACCTGTGCTCTAGTTTACTGAATCATTGTATGCATACTCTGCTTGGCTGATCACCAAGTCCCAAGTCTGACCATGCTGCTTAGTGAGACACCTTAGGAGATTACCCAAGGACCTATTGACCACCTCAGTCTAACCATCTGATTGTGGATGGTAGGCAGATGAAAATGAGAGTCTAGTAAACAACTTCTTCCATAAGGTTCTCCCGAAGTGACTCAAAAACTTAACATCCCTATCACTCACAATGCTAACTGGAAGTCCATGGATTCTTATTATTTATTTTAAGAAAAAGCCTACAATATAGGTGGCATTGTTGGTACTCTTACAAGGGATGAAGTGAGCCATTTTGTTGAACCTATCTACCACCACATAAACACTATCAAATCCTCTTGGTGTTCTTGGTAAACCCAACACAAAGTCCATGCTCAAACATTCCCAAGGCCTTTGGGGTATTACTAAGGGCTGATATAAACCTACATTACTTGCTGATCCTTTTTCTCTCTGACATATGGCACATTGTTCAACAAATCTCCTTACTTCTGATTGCAACTTGGGCCAATGGTAGAACCAACTAACCTGCTCCATTGTATTATCATTACCAAAATGACCTCCTAAACCCCCTAGGTGTTTCTCTTGAATGATGTTTTGTCTCATAGAGAATTAGGGTATACAAATCAGACGTCCTTTAAACAACAAACCTTCCTGTATCATATACTCTAAGTAGGAAACATGAGAAGTGTTAGAAAAATCGGAACATGTAGCATATATATCAGCAAAATCTTTGTCTTCTTTGTAGAGGTCTCTCAACTCCTCCAACCCCACACTATGCAATTTAATCTCTTGTATGGTCATGACTCTCCTACTGAGTGCATGAAAAAGTTTATTTGAGGTGCCCTTCTTATGCTTGATAGTGAAGGTGTAAGATTGTAGGTATTCTACCCACTTGAGGTGCTTCTAATTCAACTTCTCTTGTCCATTGAGAAAACTAAGGGCATGGTTGTCAGTATAGACCACAAACTCTTTGGGCAGAAAGTAATGATGCCACTTCTTCAAGGCTTGCACCATGGCATACAAATCCAAGTCATACACAAAGTAATTTTGTTTTGCTTCATTCAAATTTTTAGAGAAAAAGGCTATGGGAAGACCCTCTTGACTGAAAACAACCCCTATTGCTCTTTGACTAGCATCACACTCAACTGTAAATAACTGATTGAAATCAGGTAACCTAAGGGTAGGTAACTCAGGTATCTTCTTTTTCAACAACTCAAATCCCTTTTGGGCCTCCTTTGTCCACCTAAACTGACACTTGACTCCCCCTTTGATAGTATTGAGCACAGGAACACACACATGACTAAAGTTTCTTACAAACTTCCTATAAAAGGATGCTAACCCATGAAAACTCCTAACATCACTAATATTCTTAGGTGTAGGCCAACTAATGATTGCCTCAACCTTACTAGGATCCATTTTTAGACAACGTTGTGAAATGACAAAACCAAGATATACAAGTTCAGTCTTGAGAAACTCACACTTTTCAAGGTTGATTTTGAGTTGTGCCCTTTTCAGCTTCTTCAAGACCATCTCCACATCCTTGAGATTTTCTTCTTTGTACCTACTAAATATTATAATATCATCAAGATATACAATCATAAATTTACCTATGAACTCAACCAAGACTTCATTCATGAGCCTTTGAAAGGTGTTAGGTGCATTGGTAAGGCCAAATGGCATGACCAACCACTCATAGAGGTCGCCATTGGTCCTAAAGGATGTCTTCCATTCATACCCTGGTCTCATTATTATTTGATGATAACCTGATTTTAAATCCACCTTTGTGAAGTAGAGTGCATCCCCAAGATTTTCGAACAAGTCTTCTATCCTTGGCATAGGGAACCGGTACCTTATAGTGATCTTATTGATTGCTCTAGAATCTTTAAACATTATCCATTTTCCCCCTTTCTTGGGTGCTAATATAGTAGGTACAACACATGGACTCAAACTCTTTTTGATGAATCCTTTGTCCAAGAGCTCCTGCACTTGTTTAGCAATTTCTTCATTTTGACTAGGTGTCATTTTGTAGGCAGCCTTGTTAGGCAAAATTGCCCTTGGAATCAGATCTATTTGATGATTTACATCCCTCATTGGTGGCAAAGAATTAGGTAGATCTTCTCCTATTACTTCTACATATTTTTTTAGTAGACCTTTCACCTCTTGTGGCACTTCTTCCATTGGATATGCCTTACTTTCTTCACTAGGTTTGAGCACAATAGCATACCCTTGATCTCCTTCTTGTTTCATCACCTTAAGAAAATATTTTCCACTCATCATCATCACACTTTATCCCTCTTGTTTTACCTCTTTTGGATCAGGTAATGGATCCATTTGATACCTCTTACCATTCTTGATAATGATATAGCTATTCTTCTCTCCATCATGTTGAGCCTTTACATCAAATTGCCATGGACATCCCAACAGAAAATGGCAAGCATCCATAGGCAATATAATACATAAAATCTTGTCCTTATACTCACCAATCTCATAGTATACCCCTGCTTTCTCATCATCTAAGCCATGTTGGCCTCGGTTGTGCCATGACACCTTGTAGGGAGTGAGATGTGGCAGCCTTTTTTACTTGAGTTTATCCACAATTTCAGTTGAAACTATATTCTCAGTTGAACTTGAGTCTACAATCACTTTGAAAATCTTACCTTGAGACTTACAAGTTGTTCTAAACAAACTCTTCCTTTGTGGTGGCTCTTGATCTTGAGGAATCTTCAACAAAGACCTTCTTAGCATTAAACTTTCACCATCTATCACTGGGCCTACCTTGCTGAGAGGGGAAGACCCACTTTGATTGTCTTCTTCCTACACTAATTGTGTTCTTCTCTCACCCATGTATGAGTGTGAATAGCTAGTTGCTTTCTCTGGACACCTTCCCATTGTGTGGCCAACTTGATTACAATTGTAACATCTACCAGTGAAAACTGAATTTCCTCTTCCCGAGCTTCCAAATCCGCCCCTATAATTATTTCTTCCTCTGAAGGATCCTCTAAATGCCCCCCCTGAAGAGTCTACACCACCTTCTTGCCTTTAGTTTTCTTCATTCCTTGATGTTTTATGTCCTCTATTAAAAGTTACCCTTCCTCTAAAGGATCTACCACCTCTAAACTTTTGATTTTGTTCACTCCTCTTGATTTTGTCTTCTGCCCTCAATGCTAACTGAAAACACTTATGAATGGTATCAGGAGTAAGGATACTGATTTCATCTTGTATATTTTATCTCAATCCATTCACGTATCTAGCAAATTTCTCTACCTCATTCTCATTCTTCTTAGCTCTGAGGCTTAGTTTATGGAATTCCTCCATGTAAGCATTGACATCTTTGTTTCAGATTTCGCAGTCTCTTATGAATTTGAACCTCGTAATCTCTTGGAAGGAATTGCGCCTTAGGTCTAATCTTCATATGCTCCCATGAAGTTATCTTCTTTTTGCTTTCTTGTATCCTTTCTTCTTGCAGCATATTCCACCAAACTAATGTTGACCCTCTCATTCTTGATTTGGCCACATTAACTCTTTTCTCTTCTGCTACCTCTTTGTAATCAAAGTGATTATTGAGAGCTTCTATCCAATCTATCAACTCTTCTCCATTGAGTTTCCTCCATATGTGGGTAATCCATCTAGATTGTCCTTAGAAATGGATTTGACTACATCTAGGAATACATTTTAATCTTGAGGCATAGCTACTACTTCTAGTTCCTCTCCATCTTCCACTTCTTCATCAGTCTCCTTCTTTGCCTCTCTCGTTCCTCTACTTCCTTCTGTATCCTTCAATCCCTCTATCATCTCTGCCACCATCTGTCAGCTGGCTTCTGGAGTCATTGCCTTTGGAGGCATTGAACTTGCTTTTGATTCTTCACAATTTGACATACACCAAATCTTTCAAAGAATGGCTTTGATACCACTCTGATGTAGAGATCTTGTGCCTAGCTCTCCAATTCACCCTTACTCACCCCAACTCCTCAACTCACCCTTCTACTCAATCTCCTCCAAGGTAACTTGTTAGGGTACACTCCTTAGACCTCCAAGGCCTAAAATCTATTGGCTTTCCTCCTAAGTATAGCTTCTTGTTGGTTTTGACCCAAATCTCTAATTTTGAGATGGTCTCCTACTAGTTTCCCAAACCTCCAGCTAGGCTCCAACTAGGATCCAAAGACCTCCACCAAGGATCTTCACTCTAACCATGTTTAAAGTTTTGCAGGTATTGTCAAGGTCATTTTATTCATTATAAAGGTCTGCACCTTCCTCCCAAGCCCTAGGCTTTCAACTTGCTTCTACCGGTTGCTATTAGGCCTAAATGACTAGCCCTTCTAGGACTGTTTTTTGGTCTTTTCCCCCAAATTTTCCTAATAACCCCAATATATTTTTACATATTCAGATACCCATTTGTAATTTAAACAATATCAAAAATTTTCCCATCTAGATTTGTTGTACAACTAGGGTAACTCAAAATGAGCTATTTTTAAGGGGTTTAGGGCTTCTAGGCAGGTTTGGAAGATGTGCTCCAAACTCTTCACCAGTCAAAATTTAAAACCAGAAAAAATCTTAGATACTTTTGATACACCCATAGAAATTTCCAAAACACTATGGGTTGCTAAGGTATCAATTCTCCATGGCTCTTAAAATGAGCAATCTCTGCTACCCCCACACACTAGCTACAACTTGTGTGTTGTTCATCTCACGCATTCTCCTCCTTGTGGCCTGCAAAAACATGAAACATCTACTCTAAAAATATTTATAGATCCTACCCAAGCCATCTCATGGATTTCAACTTATGCCATTCATGGATGCTCAGGTAAAATGCATTTTTACAATCAAAACCCCAAATTTCAAGGGTTTGTGAGCAACTATTACAAAAATAGTGATAACTTTTGATTCAAAGAACTTAAAACCTTAATATTATACTTGTTGGAAAGGTAAATAAAATTTATAACTTCCTATGCTACTATGAGAACTGTACTAGACCATGCAGGTCATACAAAATCAGAAATTCAAAGAAAAAATAGTCCAAATGTGAGAAAAAGCATAGGAAACCCTTGGCAAATGAATTGAATGCAAACCAAAAGTTGATTAACCTCATATTTGAGATGTTTATAGGGTTTTATACACAATTTCAATTTGGTTCCAACCAAATTCCAATGCAATTTCCTTCATGGACAACTTTTGGCTAAAAATGCAAAAGTTGTCATGACAATTTTGACAACTTATACCTATGAGTGCAAAAACACACTCCAAGGCTCTCAAGGCCTTAAAAATAACTTAAATGGAATCCTAAAATGTATTTAAACCATTTCCAAACATTATAGCAAGTTTTGAGGCATCCAGCTGGTACAAACCAAAAATTGACATTTTGACATCATTTCAGGATAATGACAATTTTGGATCCTGAGCACAGCAAAAGTGTGGACAACCAAACTATGGCTTCAAAAGGCATCATAGGATTTATTGCACCTTATTACAACATAAAATAACTTGAAATCACACAAGAAGTTTAAAATACAAGAAAAGACAACTTTGAGCTAGGTGCCCTGCACCAGTTTACCAAGGACAAAGCAATGATATGACAGCATTTATGTCATTGTGGATAGATTTAGCAAAATGGCTTACTTTGTGCCTTGCAAGACTACTCATGATGCATTCCAAATTTATCACTTTTTCTTCAAAGAGGTAGTAAGGATACATGGGCAGCCAATGATCATTGTTTTGGATAGGGACTCAAAGTTCATGAGTCATTTTTGGAAAACATTGTGGCAAAAGCTTGGCACCAATCTCTCTTTTGGATCAGCCTACCATCCTCAAACATATGGATAGACCGAGGTGGTGAATAGGAGCTTGGGAAAATTGTTAAGGTGTCTCACAAAGGAATATGGTCAGACATGGGATCAAGTACTCTCACAAGGTGAATATGCATACAATGACACCATGAATAGGACTACCGCTAAGAGCCCTTTTGAAGTGGTCTATGGTTTGCACCCAAGAGGCATTTTGGAGTTGAGAGACTTAGGAAGTGTAGAAGAAAGAAATGGATATGCAAAGGACTTTTCTCAATCAGTGAAAGAGGTCCATGATTTAGTTAGACAAGCATTGATGGAAAACACAAGCAAACCCAAACAAAAAGTTGTTGAAAAGAGGAAAAACCTACAATTTAAAGTGGGGGATCTTGTCATGGTGTATTTGAAAAAAGAAAGGATACAACAAGGAGTGCCAAAAAATTTGCAAATGAGGAGGATAGGTCCATGTGCCATTCTAGCCAAGTATGGAGAAAATGCCTGCAAAGTGGATCTACCTAGTGACATAGTCTTGTCACCAGTTTTCAATATAGAAGACCTAGTTGCATAGAAGGGACCAGTCCAAGGTTCAGATTGCAGACACTTATAGGTTTCAACTTATGTGAACAACCTTCAGTTACTAGCCAAACCAAATCCAAAGGCCGAGAAGGTGTTGAGTTCAAGGATCGCCAAGAAGACAAGGCATCCACTCTATTGGGAGCACCTAATCAAGTGGCAGGGTATGGATGATGTTGAATCTAAATGGGTGCTAGAGATATAATTTCATAATCTTCATATTGATCAAATTCTAATTCCAAAAGAGGTGACATGATCTTCTTTTGTTTGGGAGAATGGTGTAGGAGCACCTAGGACTTAGTCCTTCTAGCTTTCACAATTTTGGCTTGAACTTACCCTAGCCAAGTTAGTAGTGAATAAGGACTCCAGGAGGGTCCAAGAGTTTGTATTTTGAGTCAATGTAGACCTAGGTTGGTTTCATTCTACTTAGTTTTGCATTTTTGAGTGAAATGTGCATTTGAGTAGGTGTCTGGCCTAGTTAATGGTCAAAGTTGTCAAAATATTGTAAATACATTCAAGAGGGTTAAAAAGGTCTTAGAAAAGTTTTTAAATTCATTTGTGATGACTTGGAATAGGTCTTGTAGGTTGGAAAGTCCAAAACTGCAAAAGTTGCAAAATTGCAAAAAGTTGTCATGACAACTTTTGAAAGTTGTCATGACAATTTTTGTCCTGAATTGGTTAGCGTTGGAGTTAGGGATTTTTTAATGCCATAGGATGACTCCATACATGGGAAACCTATTTATACCCTCTCTTTCATGTTTACCAAGGATGGAGAAGTGTGTGATGTAAGTTTAACAACTGAAACTACTCATTTTCAGTCTTGTTGGCAACGTTTTGTCTTGATTTTACTCATTTTGCAATTGAATATGGCTTGAATCCATTGATAGAGAAATGAATTGAGTTACTCCTATGTGTTATTGTTTTGTTGGATCAATTTAGACTCTTTTAAATACTGTTCTTTAGTTTTTTTTTATTCAAGTTTGTAAGCAACCAGTTTTGGCATGTAAATAGCAATTTCCTTGTAAATATGGTTGCCAAATGAGTCCCACATATGCTTCCATCATGGATAGTTGGGACATGGTTGGAAACCTCCTATAAATTTCACATATGCAGGTTCAAGTGCTAAGAATTTTTTTAACATGACTGTCACCTTATACTAGGCGAGTTGAGGAGCAACCCGACTAGAGGAAATAAGGTGAAAATAAAGTGCTAAGTGCAGGGGTGTGTGCAAAATCACCATTTCAGAGTTTGGAGGGGTCCATGGGGTTGGGGAAGCCTTTTTAATGTATGGAGAAGCTTTGAAAAATCCATTTTCTATCAAAACCCCAACTTGCTCATTCACTGCTGGTTAAAGGCCTTACAAACCCTCCAAAACCCTCATTTTGGGGTTCATACATTGTACGATCAGACCAACAGATAAAACCACAAAAATAATTTAGGGATAGGTGTATCTTTGAAGAAAAACCAAACTTTTTTGGGGGCCCTTTGAATCATTTTCCCTGAAGCCCTAGAAAACCGGTTTAGGAGGCTTAATTGGGGCTCATTGTAGCCCTTTCCTAGGCAAGATTTTGAAATCGGTAAGAAACCTCAAGCTTGCAAACCACTAATGGAATCCAAATAAACTAAAAACATGTTAGAAGATACCTCCACACTTTTGCAATATCTTATAATGATAAGAGGTCATTTTAACAATTTGAAGCCAAGAAGCCATAATTGAGCACCTGAGAAGCATTGTGAATTGGTAGGATTCCTAGCCAAACCCCTTGATGAAAACACCTTAGAAAGAAAAAGAATCAAGCCCTAGAAGAGATTTAGAAGGTCTTGAAGGTCTAGAGAGTAACTAGGCCTAGTGAGTTGGTGCAATTGAGCAACACCAACTAGGTGAAGGGTTGAACAACTAGGAGAATCCCATCAACAAACAAGGACCATGATCTAATGATGGATCACATTGTCTATTAATAGGAGATAGGATAAAAAATTGTGAAAATTGTTTAGATAAATCATTTTCCATATCAACATATTTAAATTCATCAGTTGAATCAACATTGTTAGCATGAACATCATTTTCATCCATCTCTTCATCAAGATTGATAAAAATAGGATCTTTCATTGGAATAGAAAATGTACCATTATTTTTCTTAAGTATTTTATGTCTTAGATATTTACGTTGGAGTTCCTCCATAGGGTTAGGCGAAGGTTGGACAGATGGGATCATGTAAACATTTAGAGTCTTTAGGGAAGAAATGGGTTGAGAGGCAAGTTCATGATCCCTAACATGACATATTTGTCCTTGTTCTCTTGTGCAATGGTTTCTTTTAGTTTTAGCTAAAGTTTGTGAAGGTTTAGGATCAATAGGAATATGCTTATTCTCATCCTTTGAAGAATAATGAAAAGGAGAATATTTTTTAGGTTGAAAGATAAGAAATTCTAGGCACTTTCCTTTGTAAGATGTAGAAAGAAAATTTACAGCATATAAAGGAGGAATAGATAGTGAAGGAAGGAGACCAAGTTCATCATGAGGAAGAGGACCAGATCTATAATGAAGAAGAGGAATGCGATTGGGATCTCTAGGCTTACTAGTATAAGGATAAGATTATGCCATTCTTCCACCTTTAATAAGATTGAAAAAGACCATCACTTTGAGGCTTAACAGGTCTAAATTGCTTAGACCAAAAGTAACCAAGATTAACATCTCTATGCCTCACCATGGGTTGGTACATGCTATGATTAATTATTATGATTTTTTCATTAAGAGGTAATTTCAAACACTTATGACTAGTAGAAGGGATCTCTTTCATGGAAGAGAGACAAGGATGTCCCAAATTCACACAAAATTGATTCTATGTAGGAATAATAGAAAAATTGACATCCAAAGATTTAGCACTAACCTCCACAGGAAGAGTAATAGAGCCAATAATGAGACAAGAGAAACCATCAAATATCTTAATCAATGCATTAAATTTATCATATCTCACTTCATGGAATTATATGTTAGTAAGATATTCTTTAGTTACCACATTCATCATACATGCGGGATCACTGAGAACACCTCATTCGAGCATGTCTTTGATCTTCATAATGATATATAGTTGGCCATTAGGTTCTTCAATAGTCTCTTTAGGATAAAATGTAAAGGTTTATCAATAAGATTCATCACATCAATAGACTCAAGGCCAAGATCATTAGGAAAAAAGGCAAGATGCTCAAACTCAATCACATTTGTAGAAGGAGAAGGGAAAGGAATGGTAAATATTTGGTGGTTTCCATTAGGAGGGGATACAGATTTGTTTCCCTTTTCATCTATAGATATGGTATTGTTCTCAATAAAGTCTTGAATCTTACTTCTTAAGGAATAACATTTTTCACTATCATGACTAGGTTGCTGATGATATTGGAAAAATAATATGGTTGTGTCAATTGGTTTTATGGGAGGAAGTTTCAACATATTGTTGTTCAAAAATTGTGTCATAATGCTATGCAAGGATTTAGAAAGAGGTGTGAATTCTTTTCTAAAATAGTTGGATAAAGGAGGTACAATTGTTGTTGCGCCTGCTAGCTAGGTGTTGTTGTCACTGAACTTGATTAATCCCTTGTTTGGTTTAAACTTTGCAAAAGGTTGTTGAGCACTTTCATTCTTATCAATAGTAGTCATTTAAGGAAATTGTTCAAATTTACTCACTTGAAGCTGATAGTTATCAAGTACTATGCACAACTATGTAAAGGAAGTAAAATAAAAAAAGAGAAGATAATCTCTAATGTCTTTCTGCAAATTATCTAAAAAAAATTATTTGAACATCATGGTCACGCATAGGATAAGAAATTCAAGAATATAAATGCTTATAACTACTAGATAAAATTATTCACTCTTTCTTTAACACCTTGCTTACAGTGTTTCAAATCAGTCAAAGTAATATTAGGATCAATATTATTGTGAAATTGTTGAATGAAAGCATTAGCCAATTATTAAAATGATGTAATAGAATGAGGCAAAAAAAATACCATTGCATAGCTTTATCCTACATATTATAGTAAACAATTTATCCAAAAGTCTTTGGTCATAAGAAAATCAGTACACAAAGTTGTAAATGTTGTCACATGAGTGACAAGATCACCGGCCTTTATTTGTTATTTTCCTAGAGATGGTTTTAGCAACCCCTTTCCTATCCCTATTTCTAGCTAGACTCTAAGGAAACTGTAGTCACTGATCTTATTCAAACTAAGCCAAACAAATGCGAAAATTTCAAACAAAATGAATCTCTTTGGAAGAAGGTGGTGGAGGGTAATCCAACAACATATATTAATGGTATGAAGGCCCTCAACACTTCATTGTTTCAGTAGTTTTTCTGATCCTGAAATGACGGTGAAGTAAAAGTGGGTAGACTAAAGTTTATAGTGTCTTTGGAAACTATTATTGTTGTTGCTTTTCATCTTGTTCTAGAAGGCACAAACTTCCCAAAGATACCTAAGAGTATCTACAAGTAGATTTTATGAGGTTCTTCAAGCCAAAGGATAAAGTTACTCACTTGTAAAGTCGGATCAAAAGACATGATTTACCTAGAGTTTGGAAAGAGGTTTTGTTTCTCCTTATGAAATTCATCATATTGGATGGGAGACTAAAACTATTCCATTCTTAGTAGTTCCCCATGCTCAATTGTTGGAGGTATAGTGTAAAGATGAATTTCCCTTATTAGTTTCTTCTATCCTTCTCCTAGTTTGTGGTTGTTGCTAGAACTAAAAATGTCCTTCCCTTGCATTGGGGGCTTATTATGTGTCTATATGAGTTTGACCTATATTTCACCCCAACTTGTAAGCTAGTTAGCGGTCCATCTAGTCCCACTTTGTGTGTTGAGATATTAGATAACCCAAGAAGTAAATATCCCATCTCTACCCCTAAACCCGAAGGGACCCCTACATATGTTAAACCTAACTTAGGTTGGCTAAACCAAAGAACTCCCTGATCCCTCCAATTTTGGAATGCATTATTGAAAATTCATAGATAGAGGAGGAGGATTATAAGGACTCTACTTTCTCATGGTCTACTGGGTTTGAGTGGACTTTCCACAACCTTGTTGATAAGTCTATCACCCCTTCAACCCCCTCATTTTGTTCCCCTCCCCCATCACTTGCAAACTCTCCCTGAAAATATGAATTCATTTCCTCTATTGATAAGATCAATGATCTTTGTGATACTTGCAAAAAATAGGAATCTATAATCTATAGAATTTTGCGATGACTAAAAAAGTTAAAATATATAATTAGTAGGTCTCTTGAGGCCCTTGTTGAAGTAGATTCTAGAGCTTCTACTTCAATAATATAGACATTAAGGATCAAAAGGTATGGACCGTAGTGAGAAACAATTTAGTGGAGAAGATTGAGAAGTGGAAGGGATGGAAGACAACTTGCATGGGCATAGGGATAAGATGGAGTAGAAGGGGCACAAAAGGGAGACAATAAAGGTAGTTGAGGTTTTGTAGGACAATCGGGTGTCCCTAGAAACAAAAATGAAGGAAATGATAGTACAAAATAAAAAAATATCAAAGAAGAACTTTGTAGCTCTACATACTAATTAGGAAACAATTGAAAGGGGGTAGGCTAAAGAGAAACATCATTTGAATTCTTCCCCTGGTACTAGAATGGATCCATTCATGTCAAGGGTGAAATCTACACTAGAGGCCCTTACTATTTCTTTAGGTAAAGGTTCGAACAAGAATTTCTCTTTCTCTGACAAAGTCAAAGTGACGAGTCAGGATTAGAAAATTAAGAATCCCCCCACTAAGTAGGCCTTTGATTTGTGTCTTTGATGGGGGTGTGATTCTTTTTTGTTTTATTCATCTAGTCTAGTATAGTCTTGTCTTCCAGTGTATTGGTGTTTAGTTATGGGTGTTAATTGGGTTATATTCCTTTTGATATCTAGCTATCTAGTTTGGGGCTCTCACTCCATGTGAGACTCTAGGTTTCTTTACTTTAGAATATTTTTTCATGATTTGGGCCTCTCCTCATTTAGAACAAGGGAATATTGCATTTATTAAGTAAAACAATTTCTATTATTATATCTACATATCTGGTCATCCCAAATCACTTGAGAATGACAAAAAAAATCAAGATGATAAAGTATTACTATGTTTTCCAATACATAATATTTGTCTAGATGGGTATGTGTTGACTTATTTAATGGAAAACTTGGTATAATAAATGATATAATCTATTATAGGGCACATAGTTAGTTTGAGATCTAGCCATACACAAATCATAATGGCTAAAACTTGGGAAGACCACAATAGATAATGATAATATAGAGAAAATAAGCTTGAAATTCACTATTATCTTTAAAGTCAAATCTCTTGTGTCATGATTATTTCAATATTAGTTTATAGAAAATACATGCCAAGTAAACAATTAAAAAATAAAGAGTAGTAGTTATAATCATTGTTCATAAACTGATACTTCAAGGAAATATTCAATGAGCATCCTTTTACATTTAATTGTTATGATCTTCTTTATGGTTTGGTCTTCGAATTTAGAATAATAGTTTGTAGACAATATTTTGAATATATCCTAGTGCTCCATTTACAAGACCAGCTTGAATCCAAAGATTTGAAGTGAGCATGACCCTTGAATTCTTACTAATCAATAATTCTAGTTCAAGTTCATCACTTGAATAACTTTCTACTATATTAACACTCCCTAGTTTTGTGGAAAATCTACATGCAATAGGTTGCTTCAACAAATGTAACATTTTCTTATTATGGTTATGGACGTTGTCAATTATAGAGAACAAATGGACTATATTATCAAACTCGACATTGTTTACAGAATCCATGGTGGCAGGGATCCTTGTCATCAACAACTTCCAATCTTCTATTTGTGGGTTTGCATCTCATAGATTTGTCAGGAATTGATGAAATCTTTGTTGTTTGACATTTTTCCAATTTTGTCTAAATCTCTTATCTAAAGTTACGACAATCTTGAATTCCTCCCATAGTAACTTTTCTTGTCTATTGCTATCATATGGTGGTCTATCATTGACAGGAGGCAATTGGCCCAAATCTCCTACTAAAATAATAGATATACCTAAAAAACAATTAGCAAGAATTATTTTAATAAACTTACTGTAATAATCTTATAATATAGTATAAATGATTCATGTAGTTCAAACTATTTTTTTGTCATGAATTCTAATAATGAAAATCTATACTTGCAAAACTCATTTGTGCATTTTGTGGGAATGCTTGTCGAATTTGTGAATATATATTTTCCAACATGTTTTGTCCAATAAAACTCATTTCACCAATCAAAATGTATTTGGTATGTGCCATTTCCTCTTGAAAGCTTGAGAGTCTTGTTCCTTCTAGTTGAGAAAAATATCATATCAGAATTCTCAATTTTGAATGTGTTGTAGAGGCTCCTATATTGAATGTTTCTACTCCGATTGGCGCAAGTAATAGAAGGGGAGAAGGGGATGGCATTGTTGTATTCTCAAGATCCTGACTAATGGCACCAATCAGATATGACTTTCCCATCCTCATTGTTCCTTGAATTGTCATGAATAATGGCACTCCAATTTGATTCCTCTGGTAGTGTGTTCAAAATTTTGTCAATTATTTTTTGTTGTTTATTACTCAAGGTTGTGTAATTTATATATTGGGGTATATCATCATATATTAGGGAGCCTTGATTTTTCATGTTAATTATGAAATTGGTTGGCCCTATTGTGGACTCTTCACCTTGGTAATCGATAGACCCATCTGTATGCCTATCAATGTCTCTTCTACCCAACATATCTATTTCTTAAAAATGTATATTTTATCGTCGATGCAACCTAGATATAATTTCCCATTCACAGTCTGTGGTATTTCCTTAGATAGTCTCATCATCATCAATTTTAGAATCAATTGTACTTTCAGCATTTTCTTCAGTTGTTATTCATTCCACATGCTAGGGATTATAATTGAATGACTTCCACTTTGTAATTATAGCTTCATCATCATTACCGTTATCTCTTTCTATTTCATGGAATGGTTTGTAGAGCATTAACTCAGATAAACAAAAGTCAATCGATTTTATTGATCCACATTCAGGAACACAAACAAACCTAGGAAAAACTCTCACAATTGCTTCTCTTTGTCTTGGCTCCCATTTGTTGTCTCTTCTTATTTTAGGATTATATATCCATTATCTGGTTGCATAAATTAAGGACACACCTTCCATACACAATGGCCTTATTTTCTATCTGGCTATGAAAGACTTTGTCTATTCTTCATTTCTTTCTTCATCGATTATAATCATAGGCTTGAACACTTCATGTGAGACATTTAGGTTAACAAATTTTCTACTACTTTCTACCAATACAGGTTCTATTAGCATGTGACATGTTTCTTGTGCTCCGATGTCCCTTTCTATCACTGTCTCTATTAGAAGCCTTATATATGCTCGGGTAGCTAAATCATCAGGATTTTCCATGCTGGATAGACACATCAACATTTGATGGTATGTTTCTTAGTTTTTCTCTACTTTTGCAACATACTTTTCAATATATTTGATCACTACATGTTTTGAAAGAACAAGTTGCCAATCTATGTTTTCTCTCCATTACTCCAATATGTGACGATTATGTGTATTCACTCTGTCATCATTCCTAGCTGGTTCAAATTTTCTTTCACCCTTTTCTATGTCTTCATATAAATTGGATCCTCTCAGATTTAATGGCCAGGGAGCATTATACCTATATTAACTTGAATAAGATATATAATTAGTTTACTTACTTTTATACAAAAAAATGATAACCTACAAACCATTTCTCCTCTTTTCTTTCATAGACATGCACCTTCCTTGCAGACTTTGTGTCATTCTACATAGTTCAGGATTTCCTCTTTGTCCTAGTCAATATCCATCTCTACAAGTTCTCTCATTTTTTTGAGACATGGATGTTGTTGAAAATTTATGAATGGCTACAATTTGAAAACATGAAAATTGAGTATTTAAGCTATACAATGATCTTTTAGTAGTTTTGAACATATAATATTTTGATACATATGTACAACACTTTGTAAACATGCCTGTGTATTTCACTGATGTGGATCTTCTCTAGGATTCCATGCATGAACAATTGAATGAAAAAGCATTCAACACTTTTCATTTCCTCTTCATTTGACTAGCTGGATGGTGTCCATATTGGGTGCTCCATTTATCCATATGAATCCATACACATGTGGGAACCCCCTGTGTTGCCACTCATATCTGGGCCAGTAGTCTTTGACATCTACTCCTTTTTTTTAAATCTCTTTTTTGAATATAGAATTCCTCAAATGCATGTAATGTGCCACTATATGAGGGAAGTTAATAACATTTTGTTTTTGCCAATTATGTGCCTCTCATGGAGTAGTTGGCATCATTCCCGACATTAGTGCACGCAAATTAGGCCAATACATATCTATTGCACTCAATATGAAAACTATCGTAGGAGAACCAATCTGATGAAGCATATCTATCAATTTTGTGTAACATTTAGCCCAATATGACCTTGTACCACTCAATGATGTTTCAAATTGCATTATTTTATCAGCGAAATTTAAGCGAGGCATGTTTTCCATATATTGATGAAACTTGTTGGTGGTTATTGGCATGTCTCTGAATCTTCTCTTTATAATTATTGAAGATGAATGTTGTGCACAGTGTCTCATTATCATGTTCATCATAAAATATCTAAATCTTGGATGTTGACCAAAATGATGATCTCTATAGCATAACAGATGCTTCACAAACTCATGGAGGTGGACATGCCTCATTCTTGGTTCTAACCAAACACATCGGCCATCTGGAAACAATGTGGGAAATGCCATATCAAGTAATCTTGATGTGATGTATTCATTTATTGGAGATGCACCAATGCTCGACCAATCAATTAGTACAGTAGGATTTGAATCAAGGTTATTAATCCATGCATGGAATAATTCCATTTCTCTCTGGGCATTAGTAGTGTCGAATCTATTGATGCTGTGTGCTCTATTATATTACCTTCATCTGTCTCCATGAATAGACCCACAAATATAATCTCATTTGCATCTGAATCAAATTTCATATGCATGGTCTTCAATCTATTAAAAATATTCTCATCAAAATTTGTTGATATATGATTGAGAGTGTTTTCATCAATTATAACATCAGAGTAAAATTTTTCACTCTCTATTTTGTATTTGAGTGCCCTGTACACATGATCCCTATTAACTGTAAAGTTATAGTTTGTTCCATGTTGATCCCTCATTTGAACAATGATGATTGGTAAGTTTTCTATCAAATGTGGCAATTTTTTCAATACATGGTCTACATTTTTGGGGAAACTTTTCGTGTGCCCTTTATATTTATATTGAGCACATGTTACGTGTATAACTTGTAGTATGGAGTTGACACATGCAATCAACATTTCTTCTACTTGAGTCAAATTTGCAAGCTCTTCTGGTTTTGGTATAGGGTCCATATTATTTGAAGCTGAAAAATCTATGATTTTCTCTTTCTTGTCAACATCTGTTACATACTAGACCTTCTGAGTTGCGTGGTACTTTAATTTCTAGATAAAATTCTTGACAAATGTAGCACATGTTCGACACTCTAAAGCTATCTAATTGATTTTGAAACTGCAATTGGAATCTTCTGAAATCATTGTGAAGAACACCATTTATGTTTTGTATATTTTTTTCTTTGGCTTGTGTGGTTAAATTGACATCAATTTGACTTGCATGATAAGGTGTTTTGGGCACACATTCTACTTTTCTTGAATTTTCACTTAGAATATTCAATTCCATATTTGTTGTTATTGTTTGATTATACCTCCCACTTGATTCAAAATCAATTTTATTCCTTCCTTCTATTTCAAGAATGAGAGACTTCCTCATACTATCATTATGACCTTCATCTTGCATATCTCTATCTTTGAGCTTCATTTTGTCTTCTTCTCTCATCCTCTCTTTGAGAATTTGTCATTTGTTCTCGCTGTCATCTTCAATATTCCCATTGATATGATCTTTGATATTGCCTTCTTTCCTCTTTCGTATCAATGTTTATTCTTGTTGGATTCATATCTACAAAAAAAAATATTTTTTAATTAATGTTCTCTATATCATTGAATAAAAAAATTATTGTTTTAAAACATATTATAATCTCATATATGTGTCTATATAGCTATATACTTCTTATAGTACACAGATCAAATATATGTTCTTCCTCCTTTTTATACATATCTAATGTTCTAAAAGAACATGAAGATGAAGCTGAAAGCCTAATTTTAGATCATATAACCTTTAAATAATTTCTAACACTAATCATATTAATGTTAAAGGGATCCTATCCTCCATGCTCCAATGGTTCCATTTCTTAGGCTAAAATTTATATTTTGTATCCCATCATATCTATGGTTTAATACAATGACCTTAATTACATTTGTTTTTGTTGGCACTTGAGAATATTCTAAGAGATGTCTGCAACTATCTCAACTATCTTCCAAGTCTCTAAAAAATATTTGTATGGCCACCTACCATGTATTTTATAATAAAAAAGTGAATTACTATTAAACGACATAAATTTACATTTCTTAGCATTATTTAATGATTATAATTAAATAATATGTTGAAATATCAATTTAATTGATAAATATTATATAATTTTAAAATTATAATGTATCTTATAGATTTGCTTACTTTATATGTAAAATATTATCTTATCAAATTTAATAATTTATTACTACATGATTTTATATATACCACATAAATAAAATTTCATATATAATATTTATAAGACATCACTTATTTATTGTAATTATAAAGATTGATTTTATTATTATTATTTTTTAATAATTTTATATTATGTTAATTTAATATATTTTTCTGAATTTTTAATGAACATTAATCCAAATGAATTCTCCTTTTCCTTATAATTTTTTGAATTTCTAAAAAGAATACTAAACCAAATGAATTATCTTTATTATTCATGTAAATTGAGCTTGCCTTATTACCTAGTGGTAAATTGCCATAGGTTTAACATAATCAAAACTACTATGTGTAGGCTAAAAGAAATAATATGGTGAAATTCTTAGATAGCATCAAAGAGAATTTAAAAACTATATTGTTAGAGTTAACTTTAAGATTAGATTAGGGTTGATATTTAGGTTTAGGGGTTAAAGTTATAGTTAATTAGAATTTAGTTTGAAGATAAGGCTAAACGGGGTTTACCTTGGAAGAGAGCCAACCGAACTTAAAACAACTAAGAGGACCTCAATGTGGCCAGTGGTGGAATTAAAACTGAAAAAGATCATGATTGAGCCCTAGGTACTACTACCTAGGGCAGATTAGAAAGGGAACATTACATATACCTTGAGACTATATGCAACGGTCCCAATCAAGCTAATATCTTGCAAGGCCTAGGTTCTTTGTTCATTTTTATTTACGGGAAATTTTCTTATAAATTTGTGACATCAAGGAAACCAAATTATCTGTCTCAGTATGACGTTGGGCCTATGTATCCATTCATTACAGCGGGAGGTGAGAGCTTACGAATGGAAGGTGGATAGATGCATGTGCAATCATCCCATACCTGAAAGAGAATGCGACTTTTACTGTGATCTTATTTTGGGGGAAGTATGACTATTGATTAGGGACATATGGTCAACCGATCTTGAGGAAAGAGTAAATTAACTGTTGTAGAGGACTTTTTTTTAGAATTTGAAGTAGGGGAGGAGGCATGCGATTTGCCTTGCGATGAAGAACACATAATTCGCAGGTGCAAGGAAAAAAAATTGTGCCTTTTGCCGGCGGCCAGCATTTGGGTGGACATTTAGGATGGAACCGGTTGAAGATGGAGAGATCGCTTTGGAACATATCTTCACCATCAATAATGTGTATAACTAAATAGAGATTTAATGATGCAAGCTTCATGGAGAAAATTTAAAATTTATATAAAAGATTTATTGATTTAAAAATATAGAATCTTATAAGAAAATAGATATAAATTATAAGATGTATAAAAATAGAAACAAATTAATTACAGATTATGACATCTGTAGAAAACTTCTCCATCATGAAGCTTCAATAAAATTTATAATGACTGCTAAGGATCTCAACTCTAAAATGCATTGTTTTACTAATTTAGAGTGCCCTGTGTGAAAAAAGTGCACTGGGGTATATAGTATTTAATATTTGGGTTATCGATTCAGCTGGAATCACACGTTAAAAAATCACCCACAGATTTAATTATGCAAGTTTCATAAAAAATTATCAAATTTATGAAGAGAATTTAAAATTTATATAAAAGATTTATTGATTTAAAAATATATAATCTTATAAAAAAAAAGATATAAATTATAATATGTAAAAAAATAGAAACAAATTAATTATAGATTATGACATTTACGTAAACGTCTCCATCATGAAGCTTAAATAAAATTTATAATGGTTGGTAAAAATCTCAACCCTAAAATCCATTGTTTTACTCATTTAGAATGCACTTTGTGAAAAATGTGCACTGGGGTATATAATATTTAATATATCACAATCTATGAAAAAACAAGGTAGGGAGGTAGGGAGTATGCAGATGAGAGTTACATTAAGTTTTATACTTACAATCTGCTTGTAACAATCTAGACATTGCTGAAGTGCTTCCCGATTTAGAAATTACCATCAAAACTTGTGAATTTATTTAAAGTAATTTATTTTTCAATGTGTGCTTTGCTTTTGGCTAGAATATTTATCTAGTAAGCAAAATTTCTGGCACTATAACTGCCAAACAAGTCACAATCTAAGACAAAAAGTTACATTAAGTTTTATAAAACTTGTAACAATCTAGATATTGTTGAAGTGCTCCCTGGTTTAGAAACTACCATTAAAACTAGAAAGATGAACCCGATTTAGAAATTTATTTTTCAGTGTGTGCTTTCTTTTGACTAGAATATTCATCTAGTAACCAAAAACTCTCGATCTAGAGTAAAACAAACATCATAACTTATTTTATTTTCTAGCACTATAACTGCCAGAACAAGGTTTCAATCACAATCTATGACAAAAACAAGGTAGGGAGTATGCAGATGAGAGTCACATTAAGTTTCATACTTACAATCTGCCGGGAAAACAATCAACGCTGACCGTTCAAGGTTTTCGAGTGCATCTAACTAACATTCGAAAGGTTGAAGAATAATTTATTGATGATTTTACAATATTCAACAAGCATAAAATAAGCAAACAATATGAAAAGCAAAATATTCGTATGAAAAACATACAATATCACATACCTTCAATTGAGTGCTTTACGGTTAGGGCTTAAATCGATTGAAAACAGTTAAGCTTTAATTCAATCTTAATATATTAATTATTATTATTAAGATTTAAATCGATTAAAAATACAATTGAAAACCAAATGACCATCAAAATTTTATAATTTTGCTGCCATTGTAGAAGTCTCTGGCTTAATAATAAATAAATAAATTTTAAATTAAACAAGACAACTATCTTAAAACGTCTTATAATTCAAGAACATATTTCAATAAAAGTTTATTACTCTAAGCATTAAGCATAATCAATAAAACAATTAAAAATATGAAACATCAAAAGCAAATAAAATAGTAACTACTGTTACATACCTTAGTCATGAGACTGGTAACTACCTCACCAGATCCACATTCACCAGCAATGCCCACAGTGATTGGAGTTTTTATATTTGGATTTAGGAAATGTGCAGCTATGCCTGAAAATTGCATACACTTGTAACTGATCTTGTTTCGTCAATTCAAATGAGAAAAGCTTCAAAAAAATATCAGAACCAAAATATTGATTATTGATTATTGATTACTTACTTGGGCGTTCTCCATTGACAGCACCAATATTCTCCATGAAATTAGACTCAAATCAGTGTGTTTGTCAAGAGGCAACAAAGGGTAATTCTTGAATATTCGCGCTCGCTATATGTGGAAGAAAACTTTCCTTATATATAGATATTCCACTTTCTACTGTAGAAGAATGCATGAAAGTTTGGGCAATTATTTCCCTACTTACTCGCACTATTATATTATATAGTAATGTTTACCATACAGAGATGAGTTCTGCTTCCCACTGAACACAAACGTGCCAACCATTGGGCTAAATTTGACGTCAGGGATGGGATAAATATTGTCGTCAGGGATGGGATAAATATGAGTAGTGCAAATCTATATTCCCCAATAAACAAAATAGCTATCAGTCATTGGAAAAATGTTGTGAAAGGTGTGCTTTCTGTGTTTTTGTGGGACAGTTATGACTTTATGTCACCTTTAAGACGTTCTCTTGCACATGCTAATGTTATCCTATCACCTTTAACTTTGAAAGAGTCAAAAAAATCTAGAGTTATGGATAATATTCTAATGGACTTTTTTGATTAATAAAGTTTAGGGTTAGTGTTTTGATGGATTCTTTGTGATAATAAAGCTATGGATAACATTTTGATGGATTTTATTTTTATTTTTTTTGTTATGAATTTTTTTTAATTTTAATTTTATTTTAGGTTTATTTTGATCATGTTTGTTATGCATTGATTAAATTTTTTCTATATATTATTCATTATATTAATTCTTATTTATTTTAAATATAAGTTGATTAATAATTTTATCTAAATTTTTAGAAGATTTCATATGATTGTTGATTTTTTTTTTGATTGGTATATGATCATTGATTATTTGTTTTCATTAGACTAGATTTTTTTAATTAAATTATTTAAAGATAGATTGGTTTAGGTATTTTAGATATCAATTTATGCATCCTAGATCGATTTATAAAAGTATATATTTTAATAGGTGTAATATTCGGGATAAGCTTTATTTGTAGAGATGAATAGAACCCCCATTTGAATGGAAAAGGGTTGGAGGATTAAAGCGACCATCACATCGGTCCCAACAAATCAAGAGCTCCTTTTAGAAAAAGATCTGAATCCTCTTACAATCCTTAGATATAGGTTTATTTCTCATTTTGACGATTGTAATTTATTATTTATGCATTTTTACATCAATTCCAGCACATTAACCCTAATTTTAGCAAATTCAACAATTTGATTCAAATTAAGAGAAATAAGGGGCACATTTAAAACCCCTTGAAATTAGATCAACATTCAAACCTCTAAGGTTTAGATCTATCTTATTCCTATCTTTCCCTCATATAATGGTCTTTAAGTAAAAACTAGTGGTTTCTTCCTTGTATGGTGGAAACCCTAATTTTTCCACCCATTATAGATGGTTCATGAATAACATTATTCTCCTAAGTGGGAATTGTGTCTAGATTTTATTTGGCTTTACCTTTTCTTATTGAACGTAGGAGGTGAACCAACAACCTCCAACTCCACTCTTTTATGCTTCACTTTCTTCTTCTCTATCTCTTGTTGAAAGACCTTCAAGAAGAAAACTATCTTATCATGATCTCCATGTAGTACACCACATATCCTATAGATTTTTGAAAATTTAATTCAAAATCACAAGGACTACCAATAATCTCCTCAATCTTCCTCCTATCAAACAAAAGACCAAAATCTCCCTATCAACCAGCTTGGTAGGTCAATCAACAACATTAGCCAATGCTGAGGTTTTAGATTAAGTGATCTTTGTCTTTGTCATGTGTAACTGAGCCTATAACCACTTCAGGATCTCATTCTAGAGATTGTAGGGTTTACATTACACATTTAATTTAAAACTTATTTCCTTATAAAGATTGTAAATAAGAGGTTGGTAGTTGATTGTGCTAAAAAAACTAAATGCTGAGAGGTTGGGGTGAATTAGTATTTTCAAAATGAAACCCTTTAGCATAATTCAAATTGAGAACCCTTAAATAGATTACTAGCAATCATAGATAAAAAAAAAAAAAAATGAACACCAATGCATAATAGAAGAATAGATTTACATGGAAAACCTAACAAGGGGAAACCCATAGCGATAAAAAAATACTTGGATCTACTATCTAAATATAATCTCACAAATGAGAATACATTTACAATTTATTTTAAAGCTCACTACCTATGGAAGCACACTACTCTCAGGAGGACTTACTGAAGAGGTTCACTACCTTGAAGCAAGATATATGCACCCTACTTAAAAGATTCACGATCTTAGAGAAAGGTATATGAAAAATTGAATTATAATTAATTATCCTTCAACCCACAACCTCCAACAATCTCCTGAGAATATAGTTAACCTTGGCTTACTAGCTCAAGCAACCATTAGGTAATTTATCTTCAAAACTTTTGCCAGACACTTTCACTCCACCATATTATGCATCTCACCATACTCCAATTTGCAACTAACTTGATCTTCTAAATATATCCCGATCTCATGGAAACGGAGAAAAGGAAGCAACAAAGTTCAATGTTAATAAGTTAGTTTCAACCATAAAACCAAAAAAAAGAACTAAAAACCATTCCAAACATATCAAAAGAGATTTCAAAAAGCATGAAAGAAGTTTAACAAAACAAAAGAAAGGAGAAGAGCCTTCCTCAGATGCTTCCATGATGCCTTTTGATGCTTCTCCCTTGTTTCTCCCCTCTCTAAGTCCCAAATGAGTGTAGATCTCATATTTTAGCACTAGCCATGGATGTCAAATGGAGATTCAAGATTCTTGTATTTGATAAAAAAAATGTTGTGCAAGTGTGGATAGTGATGCTATGAAAACGGTCTATGCTAATACCAGTATAGTAACAGTTCTCTAATGCATCCTTCTTCGCATGAGGATAAGGGTTCTATTTATAGAAGGAATGGGGAAATGAAGGGTGAAGATTGAGCAATCTTAACAAGGGTTAGGATTGAAATATATTCAATCTATGTGATAATTTCAACCCAATCCCATGTTGACAAGTGTCACCATGAGGAAGCTTGAGAGGAGAGATAAGGAGGATTAAATGCTTGAGGGGACATGATGGTTACCCTAGGGGGTTGAGTTAGGGTTAGACTAAAGGATATTCCTTTTATCCAAGGGATAAATGAATGTGCAAGGGTTAAATGGTTACCTTAGTCAAAGAAATAAATTCTTTGAAGAGACCCATGAATCAAAATGATGGTTAAGTTAGAGGAAATTCTCTAACTAGAGGTAAAAGGTAAGTTAACCATAAATGGTTAAGTAAGAGCCTTTAATGATTTAGAAGACTTTAGAGATTAACCATTTGAAGACATAAAGCCTTTAATGGTTATTGAAGATTTTGGAGGTTTTTTAGAAGTTACCTCCTTTTATTTAGGAATGTGACAATGACTAGGATATGATTAGGCTAACTAGAAGGAGTTAGAAGAATCTAGAAGGGATTTAGGCATGCAAGTGGATTTTGTAGGAGAATGCAAGTGGGAGGAAAGAGTTTTCTAGTTTTCCATCTAGTGTGAGCCATTTTGTTTGAAAGTTGTTTGAGGTTGGTGAAAGTGATTATGAGTTGGTGATGAAATGGGAGATAAGTGTTTTGTGAAATTTTTAAAAGATGTATCTATAACACTAAAGGTTGGATGTTACCAAAGTTCTTTGTGAGTTTCTTTTTGTGTTGTCAACATTTTTGATGTGATAAGATATAGCAAGGTTTGAGATGTGTTACAAACCAAACTACCTAGTAATGAGAGGATGCACTCATAGACTATTTTTAACCTATGTAGAAATGCCTCTTAGGATGATTTATCCTAGATGTAAATACATTCTAAAAGTGATGTGTTGTTTTGATTTAAGCAATATCTAAAAAGAACTTTAGGACAAGACCCTTTTATGTTTTGAGAGTTGAATGAATTCATGATGTATGAATGTGAGAGTGGATAGAATGTGGATCTCAAAAAAAGCTTTGTGTCACAAAGGGGATAAATTATTCCTCTTCTTTCTCAGGGGTTGGTGGTTCTTCTCGAGCTGTGTTATAGGTAATGAGAATGTTTGAGAAGAAAACAGGGTTGATTTTGCCTCCTTTGTTTTTGTGATAACTCAAATCTCTATAATGTGTAAAAGCTCTATTTTTCAAAGGATCTTTATCAAAATCGTTGGATTTTCCTTGAAGATATAGATGCATATGATGCAAGAAGGTTCTGTGTGAGATAAAAATTTGTCTATTGATATAGAAAAAATTTCTTCTTTCAATAAAAGCCTTTGAACTCAATGGTCTTTTCTTCAAGTTGATATGTTGATGAAGATTCTTTTTATCTCAATATTTGAATGATGGTCATATAATTTGATATCTTGTTTGCACTTTGTTTGATGTTTGTTTGTTAGTCAAATGTTTGATGGAAAATTGTGTTGGATGAATACTTGGTTTGAATAGGTTTTGAATTTCTTTGACAAGAAAACAAAGAAAGCACACAAACACAATAATTTTGCCTCAAAAGACATAAAGAGGTGTGGGTCTAAATCAACCCAATCTTTGAACTTTTTGACCCCTTTTTGAATGGTTTTGTATGTTCTTTCTAAAAGCCTGAAGTCAGCTCAATTTATCACTTGTCTGACACAAAATGAAGACACTTCAAACACACTTTATCTCTAACATCAAATGGCCAGTTGAGATATTTTTAGCCCACATCTTGATATTTCATCAACTTTGGTACTAAATACCTTATGAATCCTGCCATGGCAAGTAAGGATGTGATATACTAAGTCTTGCGTGAGCATAACAGATAGATGATCCCTATGATGGGGGAGTCACCACTTTTATCAAGCTACAAGTAGCCTTTCAAAAAGCCCTATTTCTACTCAAGGAAATATGTATGGTGATTATCTCAGGAGAGAAACCATCTATGCTCTTGCACTGAAATTTTCATAAACATTCTCAATCAATAGAATGGGTGGGTTTCTATAATAAAAGATGTCTAGTAATGTTCGATGTTTTTGGATATAAGTTCCTTCTGCAGTGACTCACTTAAGAGCCTTGTAACTTGTGGTGGGGCCCATATGTCCTTTTGACAAGTTACACTGTAGGAGCAACTATACCCAAGGCTACAAATTTCGCTCACACCTGATTTCTATAGCGGCTCAAAGGATTTACCATGCGAGGTCATTCCCAAGAGTGATGTGTCTCTTGACAAGCCTCTCTTAAAACTAAAAATTTTGAGCGTTACTAACACTTTTCTCTTGCACCTAGGACCATGGGAGCCAAGGGAAAGGATATTGTATGTTAGAAGTAGGACCACTCTATATAATTTTGCACTAGTGTGCCAAACACTCAAAACACTTGTTCTTTTTAACTAATTTATTGCAATGTGATCTATTTTCTATTTGGAGATGTTGCTCCAACAGACATGGTGTTCTATTTAACCAAGATATCAAAATCTTTGACACTTGACAAACTTTTGGAAAGCAAACCTGGTCAACAAAAATAAAGTCGTGTAGCCTTTGTAGCAAAATAGGTAAATGTGAGGTTCTTTTATGCACCAAATGAAAATTTCAATTTGTTTTAGTTGCACCAAATAGAAAATGTGAAGTTCTTTTTATCCATTTGTGAAAAACAAGAAAGGTTATGTTCTTTGTTATGCACCAAATGAAAAAGTTGAGTTTGTTTTAGTTGCACCAAATAGAAAATGTGAAGTTCTTTTTATCCCTTTGTGAAAAATAAGAAAGATGAAGTTCTTTTTTTATGCAACAAATCAAAAAGATGAGTTTGTTTTAGTTGCACCAAATAGAAAATGTGGAATTTTTTTATCCCTTTGTGAAAAAAAGAAAGATGAAGTTTAAAACCAAAGAAATTAAATTTTTTTAAACTAACTCCTTCCAAAAACTATAAAAAAAATTTAAAAAATTAGAAAATCTGCAACTAAAACATTCAAGAAAAGTTAGTGCACATGGTGGGCTCACAAGCCTTAAAAAAATGTCCTTGAAGTTACAAAAGTGTTTGATTCACATCAGGTTCACCAAATGATGGCATTGAAATGGGGACAAATAAACAACAAAGTTCAATGTTAATAAGTTAGTTTCAACCATAAAACAAAAACAACTAACTAAAAACCATTCCAAACATATCAAAAGTGATTTCTAAAAGCATGAAAGAAGTTTAACAAAATAAAAGAAAGGAGAAGAGCCTCCCTAAGATGCTTCCATGATGACTTTTGATGCTTCTCCCTTGTTTTTCCCCTCTCCAAGTCTCAAATGAGTGTAGCTCTCATCTTTTAGCACTAGCCATGGATGCCATATGGAGATTCAAGATGGTTGGATGTGATAAATAAATGTTATGCAAGTGTAGATAGTGATTTATAGAAGAAATGGGGAAATGAAGGGTTAAGATTGAACAATGTTAACAAGGGTTAGGATTGAAAGATATTCAATCCATGTGCTACTTTCAACCCAATCCCATGTTGACAAGTGTCACCATGAGGAGGCTTGAGAGGAGAGATAAGGAGCATTAAATATCTGAGGGGACATGATGGTTACTCTAGGGGATTGGGTTAGGATTAGGTTAATGGATATTCCTATTATCCAAGGGATAAATGGTTACCTTAGTCAAATAAATAAATGCTTTGAAGAGACCCATGAGTCAAAAGGATGGTTGAGTTAGAGGAAAGTCTCTAACCAAAGGTAAAAGGTGAGTTAAGCATGAATGGTTGTGTAAGAGCCTTTAATGGTTTAGAAGACTTTAGAGATTAACCATTTGAAAACATAAAGCATTTAATGGTTATTGAAGACTTTGGAGGTTTTTGAGAAGTGACCTCCTTTTATTTAGAAATGTGACAATGATTAGGATAGGATTAGGCTAATTAGAAGGAGTTAGAAGAATCTAGAAGGAATTTAGGCATACAAGTGGATTTTCTAGGAGAATGCAATTGGGAGAAATTTTGGGATTTTCAATTAAAATAAAATCATTTATTTCAATTAAATGGTGTAATTTATATTTTGATAGATATTTAAATAAATATTAGTTTATTTAAATCTGAATGTGAATTTTGGATTTTATTTATATAAATATTAATTTATCTACATGAGAAAAAGGAAGATAAAGCATTAATGCTTGAAGACTTTGAGGGAAACCATTAAAGGCTTAAGAAGACTCTAGAAAGAAGCCATTAAGATTGAAGTCTTTAAGGGAAACCATTAAAAGCTTAAGAAGACTCTAGAAAGAGGCCATTGATTTTGAAGACTTTAAGGGAAACCATTAAAGGCTTGAGAAGACTCTAGAAGGAAGTCATTAAGTTTGAAGACTTTAAGGGAAGCCATTAAAGGTTTCAAGAGGGTGAGGATAAATAGGATTTTAAATAAATAATTTATTTATTTAAAATAGTTGTGCAACTTGCCTTTGTAGGAAAATGCAAGTGGATGGAGGATAAAGGTGATTTAAATAAATATTAATTTATTTAAATGTGAGAGAAGATCTAATCAAACAAATATGATTTATTTATTTAAATAATGGTCTGAATTTGGTTAAGTGAATTAAATCAAATAAATTGAATAATTTATTTAATTAATAGGAGAGAGGGTTAAGATGAATTAATTAAATATTAATTTAATTAATTATTGATTGATGGTTAAAAAATAAAATAAATACTAAATGTTCATTTAATTAAGTGGACAGATTTAGGAGTCTACATATCATATGCAAATAAAGATGAACCCATATTAGGTTAGGTAGAATAGGGGACAAGCAATTACCCCAACAAGTTAGCCTCAAAACATATATGTGATGAATGTGATCCAAACCTGGAGATAGAGAGGACCTAAACCAAATTATTATAGCTTTCTATGTAGTGTCAAACATCAAACATGTACTAGTACACATATTCCCAAGTAAACAATAAGGTAACATGTAGCACTTTACCAGTTTGCCCAAAAATACTTTCAAATCAATTTGCACAACATGGACCACATTGAGACATAAGAGGACCCAAATAAACCTCATCACAACCTCCAACTATAGTAAAGACTCCAAAAGAATAGTGCAAGCAAGGGAATAGGCCTTGTTAGCTAGACAACTAAACATTACTTAGAAAACAAACTCCAAACAATATAAGAGACCAAAAAGATCAACCATAGTCATGCACACCAAATAAAGACATTCTATTGACATTTAAAAATATTTCCATACTCTTATTCTATATTTTTATGATAAAAAAAGTTGGTACAACCACATAGATATAGAGTTCTTTATACTCTAATAGCTAAAAAAGATAGTCATGAGATAAAACAATTTTAAACATACTTGTGCTACATTTTATCACTTGAAATATTAACTAAGATGCTATATAGGAAATATAAGCATGTCCACCAAGGCACTAAAGTATAAACAACAATGCAAATATTTTTCCAGACCATCCTTGATAACCCATCAAACTATTCACATACTACATTTACCATAAACATCTACTTCAACATAAAAACCTTGAACTTCCCACACGATAGAGATTTTAAAATATTAGACCTTGTTGCAATCCCTCGCCTACTCCCCTAGAGGTTCCTCTGTTGTTGTTGATCTCTTTACCGACACAGATGGAGCTATTTTCGGTGGTCCCTCTTGGGCATCGATGGCCATTAGGGGCCCATGTCGTGACACTACTTGAATTTTTAAAATGGTCCCCCCCTTCATCTCTACGTAGAGGAGATGGAAGAGGGTTTATCCCTATCTCCTGTGCCATCTGTGTTAATGTGAATAAGGATTATGAAGAGGAAATAGAGAATAATGTGAAGATTTTCATAGACCATAGTGTCATCTGCATATTTACGCATATCTGGACCAGCCTCCTGGTGTTGCATAAATGGATTTCCTAACATAGGGATCCCCTCATTTCTGATACAGTTCATGTATACCCTAGTGCTAAAGGCTTCTTTGTTGCTAAATTCAAGAATTTTTAAGATAGAAAAAAAATCCTATGTGAAATATTTTTCTATGAGAAAGATAATATGTCGTTGTTAGCCAAACCTTAGCACTCTGATTTTAACCCCCTTTCAGATAAGTTCAACAAAATCCTAGTCTAGCTCAGGCTTCCTAACCTTCCTCTCCACTTGTGGGCTAATTCTCTCTTTGAGGAAATCGATAATGCCATTGGGAGCTTCATTATGGTGGATAATGACTCATATGAGCTTTATCATACTACTTTTGCTCGTATTCTGGTTGAGCTAGATGTTTCTAAGGGATAGCCAACTACTATTGCCGTTAATTCCTCTTTTGGAAGCTAGGTCCAAACTTTGTATTACAAAGGTATTCCTTTCAGGTATCATAGATGCTTCAAAACTGACCATGCGGCCAGGAATTATGGGCTTCAAAAAAAAAAATTGTGGCCTCATGGTGGTCAAGGGCATCACACCAATATTATATGGTTAGGAAATAGTTGGAATCTTCTAAAGAGTTGTTGGTTGCTGGGGTTTCATCTTTGGCTGGCTCGGATTCTTTATTGATGATGAAAGATTCTTTGGTTTCCACTAAGGATGATTTTGGGATTGAAGATGCTGTAATATAGGATGTTGTTGTCCCCTCTACTAAAAATGGATTGTTGTCTCTTACCCCATTGGCTGCTTCACCATGTGTTGACACAAATTTTACCTCATGTACTAGTTGTGGTCACGTATCCACGACTGTTGCTACTCCATCTTCTGATGCTCTTTCTTCCAATTGGGTAAGATTTGTGTTGGGCCCTTTAGACTCATCAGTTATAGTTGCTAAAGTTGAATAAGGGTGGATCATTGTTAAGGGGAAGTATTCAAAGATGTCCAAGCCTTCTTTTGATATGACTCTTTGTTCCCACAAGGCTAATTGCAAAACTTGAGGACCCTTGCAGTTGGTTGTTTGGGCTCGCTTTCCTAGCCCTGTTGCCAAAAGCACTCTGATGAGAAGTTGTAGGTGATTGAAGGTTTTGTCATTGATGGCAACCTTGCAATCTTATGGCACTGGCAAGACAGGATACCGGGATTGGCAAAGATAGACTCTACACTGGCAGATAGGTCATCGACAAACAAAGGAAGGATATCAGCATCAAGGCTGACAAGAATTTTGTAATAATGTATTTTTGTATTTAATTGTAAAATCATTGTAAGATGACATGGCGAGTTGTAACATGACTCATATATGTATGAGATCATTGTAGAACATTTTGTAAGTAAGGGAGAGAAAAAGTATGTAATAAGTGAAATTATGCAGACCTAATATGTGAAATATAGCTTAAGGGTTTATGTATGAAGCAGAGCTAAAACCGGTAATAGATCTAGCATTGTAGATGCTATTTTGAAGCAGTACAAGATACTAGATTTGTATAATCTTTTTTGTAAGTTAGTGAGACTTCCATTGAGCAGTGAGCTCTAGGCACTTGGCCTTCCTGCATGTGCAGGCCCCTATTGTAGCAGTAATATTCTCTTATTGGCTAGTAAGTGAATATTGTGGGTCACAAATCCCACCGAGGTTTTTCCCACACCGGGTTTTCTCGTTAAATTACTATGTTATGGTGTGCTTTTCATGTTGTTGTTGTTATCTCTGTTTATTGCATTATTTCTGGTTCACTGGTATACAGTATTGATATGCTTTACATGTTTTAAGTTAAGAAATTCATTTTACCAGTTAGATACTAATTCACCCCCCCTCTCCGTATCTTTGGGAATCCTAACAATTGGTATCAGAGCCTAGTCCCCTATTTTCAAAAGCCTAATAGGTTGAGGAAGATCTTGACACTGGTAAAGATGGGAAGCTTGATGGAACAATTGGAAACTACTCTTTCCAACTATGATGCAAAAAAATTGAAAAATATCAAACTTGAAGATGATTTGAAGGTTTCTCAGGACATTATTCAAGGACTTCAAGAAAATTACAGCAGAGCAAGAAATAAGAGAAGAGAACTCTGTGAGAAAATACAAAAAGATGATGATGAGAGAGAATCCCTTAATGATCTGGTAAACAAGTTGAGATAGGAAAATAGTACAGTGAAGAATGAGATGCAAGATATGACTATGAGATTCTGTAAAGAAAAAGAAGATAGAAAGAAGAATGAAGATGACTTGGTTAGAAGACTGAATGATGCTGCAAATGAAAACATAAGACTTAGTCATGAAAATGATATTTTGAAGACAGATTTGATGCATACACAAAATGACTCAAATGAACTCATGAGATAGAAGGGAATCTTGGAACAGAGTACTCCTCCATTGATAGAATAGAGTAACACTCCACCGACATGAGACTCCTCATCTAACTAAAGGAAAATCCTTTGAGGGTTTAGAAAATAAGTGAGAAACATGATATTATTCCCTCAGTTGATGGTAAGAAGTCAAAATTACTTGTATACCGGAAGACATGTTAAGTCATTACTTAACTAGCAAGCATTAAATATGGTAGTTGGCAAAAATAACATTATAAAGCAAGTATTTTGGCTCCATTTTCATTTCACCGAGCATTCAAAATCTTTGAGAGCATGAAAATCATGAGCAAAGGCAATCCAAGCAAAGAAGTGAAGCAATCTATCATATCCTTTCATCCCTAAGGAAGATTAAGGTATTTATATCAATGGCATCCTCATCTACTCCTGAATTCATTGCAAACCCTACTGAAGGCAAAATTATTAAATGCCCTAGACCCATATTCAAACTGGTTCTGAAAATTACAAAGAAAGATGATAATTTAGGTGCATTCTCTCAGATACCTAAAGGGGTAGTTTATGTTGAAGACCCTAGAATGTACATACACTGTCATATAGAGGAATTGGGTGATGATGAAATCAAGAACTTGTATAAATCAGTAATTTGTGATGAAACCGATAAAATCAAACCTGAACACAAGATTATTGAAACCTTAGGTTTTATTGAAATTCTTAGTATCCCGGATTAAGAATTGTGCTAAGAAGGGTGCATTCTAAATTCTTTTGGTTAGACTCTATTCATAAGATCACTAAGGAAGCAGTAAAGGCTATAATAGGGTTACCCTCCACCGATAATAGACCTGACAAATCAAAGAATGTCTCAAATGATCTTGTAACAGAACTGACAGGTGTAACATTCGACAAAAGATCTCTAAGGGTGGATGATATAAAATACATAAATGTGAAATTCATTAGTATGATCTTAGGCTACAAAGCTACACATGCTAATAGGTTAAACTCAATTTCTAGCCTATGCATTAAAAGTGCCTATGACATGATAAATGGAAATGCAAGAATAGACATATGTGAATGGCTTAAGGATGAACTAATTGATAATTTGGGTATGATTAAGAAGGATAAGAAGGGATCATTCATATTTTGGAACTTACTTGTTTGTGTGATGCTATACTTAACCAAACAAGTACTCGGTATTGGTGTTATAAATTTTGGTTTTGACATACCAGTAGGCAAACAACTATTAGATTTACTGAACAACATGGGAGATAACAGGGAAAACAACATAAATGAGTATTTTCAGGCATTAAAGGCCTGAATGAAATGAAGAGTTAGATTGTCACAAGCAATTGTTGACAAGTATCAAAATGAAATCTGTTTTGTAATAAAGAAGGATGAAATATGGATGGAGGCAGTTATCCCTAGAACCATTTGGGTAACTAAAATGGGATATGAAACTGATGACAACATAATAGAAACATATGCAAAAGCCCTCCTAGAAGCCCCCAAGGAACTTGAAGAAAAAGTCTTTGGTAGTGCTAAGACTATTGAAAGTCAAATCCAATCTAAGAAAAGAGTGAAAAAGGTTAAGGCTACTATTAGGAAAGATACCTGGCAGGCTAAAGCCCTTAAGGAGGATATATTGAAGCAAACTAGAATTGAAGAAAGTGAATTGAAAGGATTTCAACCAGAAGTTCATCTCTCACCAGTTGCAACTTCCACTAAGAGTGACATACCAACAAAATTTAAAAGGGTAGAAAGAAAAAGAAAACCCTCACCGACACCCTCACATTCTGCTACAGCTAAAAGACAAAAATAACAGGCAATAAGGCCTCCTGTAAAGAAGCTAACTCCAAAGAAGAAACAGGTGACTCCTAAGAAGAAGTCTATTGCTCCTATTGACAAACTTCTGGAAGAAATCACTAAGGATGGACAATTGAAGAATATAAGCAAAATGTATGATACATTATCAGAAGATGAGAAAGATAAAATAGAAAATAGTGTAATATTACACAGATATTTTTAAGAAATTTTTGATGCAAGTTGTTGATGAAATACCAATAGATCTCTACAATAGACTTGAAGCTAGGAGACTAGGTATCATTGAGTTAGACAAGAAAATAAAGGTAGAAAATTACTTGTTGTACATCTGATAAACTCACCTGATGAGGTTGATAAATTGATTTTCAAAGCTAACAGGTCAGTATTTTTAACTACTCACTAGCATATAGCACTGATGGCAGGGAGAGTAAATGAAGTAACTAAAGAAACAGAAGATGGATGGGATACATTTTTGGTTGAAAAGGAAAGATAGGAAGAGTATAGAAAGCATAAACCCATTAAGGTATATCAAAAGGATAAGGGTAAAGGTAAGGTTGGTGGACCACCAAGCATAAAAATAAAAGACAACTTAACTCCACCACCTCTACATACTCCACCGGTAGCTACTACTGAGAATCAACCAGCAATACAGAGTATAGTCACACTGCATGAGGACACTAATCCTGATTTTGAGGTACTATATATAGTAAACATTGATACTCAGAAGGTTAATATAGTGGTTGATAAGGAATCAACTGGGAAAGAAGATGTGGCAATTGAGCCACCGGTAATAGGCTACACAGAAGAGAAACCAACAGAACAATAAGGTCCTTCACAGGAATAGGTTCATGCAGAAGCAGTGCAACTGGCAACATCTAAGAAACCTAAAACTTTGCTTAAAGAAATGCAAACACAAGCTGACCTACCAGAGGTCACTACAAGCAAATAAGTTACTCACACCGACGGAATTCAGATTGTTGGTTCTTCCAAACTGACTAATGTGATTGAGGTATTATTAGATTCAATAAAGAAAATAATTGAATGCAGTGCACAGGCATACAAAGTAATTGATGATGCAATTCCAATTTTGAAAAAGATAGCACCCAAGTGTAATGTGGATAATAAAGATTCTTTGAACCAATTAGACACATTGTCTAAATATATTACTCACAACCTTGTAGAAATAAACACATTAGCTAACAATTTAATTAATTCATTTGAACCATTATCAGTTTTTGAGCAGAAACTAATAGGCTTTGAGGAAATTCAGAAACTTGAAAAAGATAAGGAAAGAATAAAAGGAAAAGCAAAAGATTTGAAATGGAGACTCAGTCCAAAACTGGACTACATAGCCTCCTTAAGAAAAGAAATATCTGAGGCATTGGTTGAAGGCTAGAAGACATTGGAACAGTAGATGCAACAACTCATCGGTACAATCCAGAGGATAGAGGCCGCATTAAAAGACAGTGAAAAGTTCACTAAGAGATTGAATATGGTTTTAGCAGACCTTTTTTAGATTGTAACCAACCGGTTACAAGGGTGAAACTGGACACTCCACGTAGTTGACACTTTGACAACCTTTGTCATTAATGTCAAAGGGGGAGTAGTGGTGAGAAAAATGATTTAACAGGGAGTGGTGGTAATAAAAAAATATGATTGGACATCATTAGCTCAGGGGGAGCAAGCACATTCTTTTTGGTAACTCATTTTTGGATAACATTTTTGGATGACACTTATTTTTCTCTTGAGAGTTGCCATCAATGCCAAAGGGGGAGATTGTTGGCAAAATCACTCCAATGAGAAGTTGTAGGTGATTGAAGGTTTTGTCATTGATGGCAACCTTGCAATCTTATGGCACCAACAAGATAGGATACTGGCACCAGCAAAGATAGACTCTACACTGGCAGACAGGTCACCGACACACAAAGGAAGGATACTGGCATCAAGGCCGATAGGAATTTTGTAATAATGTATTTTGTATTTAATTATAAAATCATTGTAAACCGACATGGCGAGTTGTAACATGACTCATAAATGTATGAGATCATTGTAGAACATTTTGTAAGGGAGAGAAAAATTATGTAATAAGCGAAATTATGCAGACCTAATATGCGAAATATAGGTTAAGGGTATATGTATGAAGCAGAGCTAAAAGTGGTACTGGATCTGGCATTGTAGATGCTGTTTTGAAGTGGTACAAGATACTAGATTTATATAATCCATTTTGTAAGTCAGTGAGACTTCCATTGAGCAGTGAGCTCTAGGCACTTGGCCTTCCTGCATGTGCAGGCCCCTATTGTAGTAGTAATATTCTCTTATTGGTCACTAAGTGAATATTGTGGGTCACAAATCCCACTGAGGTTTTTCCCACACTGGGTTTCCTTGTTAAATTACTATGTTATGGTGTGCTTTTCATGTTGTTATTGTTATCTCTATTTATTGCATTATTTATGGTTAACTGGTATACAGTATTGATATTCTTTAAATGTTTTAAGTTAATAAATTGATTCTACCGGTTAGATACTGATTCACACCCCCCTCTCAGTATCTTTGGGAATCCTAATAGGCCCTACCTTTGGTTAAGATGCATGTTGTCTTTTGATGGAGACTCTACATTTTTTGTTGTCTCTCTCCTCTTGGGTGAGTGGTCAAGTTCCATCCCTTAGTTATTTTGTAAAGGGTTTCAGGTCCCTTCAAAACCTATTTTTCATTTTATCAAAAACATTAAAGTCTTGAAAAAATAGAAGTGAATATGCACATCATTTACAAGCTCTCCCGAACTGCAAGACCATATCTATATGGATAGAGGAATGTGGAGCATTCTCCCAAATAATATTAAAAACACTTTCTTTTGTTTCCACACTTCACCAATCCTATAGATACAATAACATCCTCGTATTATCTACAAGACCATCATTATCATATCTCCAAGATCATAATATTCTAACCCTCATATTAATATGATATCATCATTGTTGACAATTAATAAGGCTTGACATTTAATCATGAAGTTAAAAAATATAGCACATCAACATTATGACACCACACCACACTAAGTGTAGACATTAAAACTAGACTAAAGGTAGACATCCAACAATGGACTTCAACATATCTCAATAACATCTCTACACTCTCAAGATTTTTAACACAATAGTGAGGATTAAGATTAATGACAAGACCACATCTTCTTATGAGAAATCAATGACAACACAATCTTTAACATTATCCTCCTTTGTCATTAATAGAAACATTCATATGATAGAACAACTATCTAGACTATTTCCTTAGCACTCATTTGCATGCTCTCTCCCTTTGACATCAAGGACAAAGGGTGAAGGTCTCCATTACCATCAGTAAATGTTTTAATCTATAACTATTATGCATGCTCCCTGTGTCAGCAACAACCAATCAACTACCTGCTCTCATTAAGAGGAAAGCCACACCAATATAGAGAAGAAATGGATATACCTTACATTTATCCCTTAGGATAGATGCATAATCTTATGCATTTAGTTAATATGAGGGAAAATGACCCCTATCTTCTTCTTAGAATACCCAAATATATCCTTCCAAAGTGTCTTTGGGAAAAATCATACAATTTGATCTTTTGTGGAAACATATTCCAACTTGAATTCTTTCTCTAGAACCTTCTCTCTCAAAATGTGATACCAAATATAAATATACTTGGTCCATATATATATCACCAAATTTTATTAAATATTTATAGTATATATATTATCATGCAAGATAGCAATAAGTTCATCATATACCACCTTGACATCATTTAATTTTTGCTTCATTCAAAGCACTTGGGTGCAACAAGATCTTGCAGTAATTTACTCAACTTTTTAAATTGACAAGGATACTAAGTCCCACTTCTAAAAAAACTATGAGACAAATTTTTCTCCTAGGAAAAATGCACTACCACTAGTACTTCTCCTACCATCCAAAAAACAAACCCAATCAACATCCATATATTAGTTCAAAGGGAAGTCATCATCCTTTTTGTATCACAAACCATAGTCTAGAGTTCCCTTAAAGTAGATAAATATCCTTTTGACAACTTTCTCATGAGCTTGTCTACGATTGTCTTGGTATCTTGTAGTCAAACATACTGCATGCATAATGTTATATCTAGATAAAGTACAATATATTAGTCCTCTAATCATAGACATATAAAGAGTATGATAAAATTCATATGAATCATCACCCTTTCTTCAATGACAACTAGTATCCATGAGAGTACTCAGTAGTTTATAGCCCTCAATAACAAACTTATTCAACATTTACATGCATATCTTGAGAAAAAAATAACATCATCTCGCTGAGTAATTTGAAGTCTAAAAGGATGGACATCTCAAATTCGTTCTTCATATCGTCAGCAAACTTCTTACACATTCCATCATCTCCATCAAAGATGATATTATCAACATATACAACAAATATCAAAAACTTTTATTACTAAACCTTAATATAAAGATTTCTATTTATAGTACCTTTCTTGAAACCTTGCATGCCAAGCCCTAGGTGGATACTTGAGACAATAAAAAGCATTTTTGAGTTTGTAAACCATGTCCATATCCTTTGATAGCTAAAACCCATTAGTATTCTCAATGTAGATTTCTTCCTCTAAATCACCATTCATGAAAAATGATTTGACATCCATCTGCCAAACCAATCAATCAACCCCCATCATTCACATCCACTTGGAGGATATGGAATAAATCCTTTCTAACTACCTTCTTAAGTCCCACATTACTCCCACAATGAACCTTCATGAGGATGCCTATAAATTCAATTGCACCTTTCACATTGAGCCCTCTCTCTTCTCATAATCTTGAGGTTGTAATGTTGTTTTGAGATCCATTTCATACAATTTATTTTGGCAAATCACTTTGATTATCTTGCATTGAATAAACCATTCTTTCATTCTTCATATCTTCTAGTGCTTAGTTCTAGAAATATAAGAGCATAAATATCCATTGGAGGATCTTAAAGATAGGAAGGCAATAGAGTTAAAATTCTTGTTAATTTGCATATTAGTTTGTGTTAGTGTTGCATGTATTTGTTCTTGCAGGTACTATATTTTTGGATGTTAGAAGAAGTTTAATCCATGATTTAATTTTCCATTTCTCCCATTCTACAATCATTTAATTATTTGTGATATAGTTATATTAGTTGTAGGTATTGATACCATTTTAAACATTAGTCTATTTTTTGAAAACAATTAAAGTATGAAACTTGTTTTAAGTATAAACAAGTTATTGATATTTAATAGGTTAATAAAGTTTCTATCACGCTTTCTAGCAATGATTCCTTTTTCTATGATAGTTCCTATTACAGTGATATTTTTTGCTACCATTCCTATAATAGTTTCCACTATTACTATCATAGACTAATTTTGTTACTATAATGGGTTGTTGGACTATTCATGTCACTTTGTTCCTATCACAAAATTGCAATAGAGAGACTAGACTAGATTTTTAGTTAAGTAGTTTTCATGATTTCCTTTACCTACATTTTCATCCCCACTCATCTCACTACCTACAACCCTTATACAAATAGACATGACATTTTTTCACAAGTTTATGCCCTAGATTGATACCTAGAGAAAGATGAATCTAATTATAAATTCCTCTTATTCCTTATCCCAACTTTGACCTATCACTCCATCTTCACACTAACAAATCTCAATGGAGCATATATCATATAAAATAGGTTGAAATGATAGCTACAAATCCTCCATCTTCTATTTTTAGAGAATCTAACTTCTTCGTCACCAATAACTTGTCCACAAAGGGATTTAACCTAATCAGCATCTACAAGATTCTTCTATGTCTTTTATAGTCTTTTATTCATATAAATTAAACAATATGAAATCTTTCAAAAATATTCTTACAATATTGTTGGCCTTTTGAATCATTAGATCCCAGTCATTTTGAGTCATGCTGGATAATTCCATTCCATCACACCCCATATGTATTGATCTACAAGCATATCTTTCATTCTTAAGTTCCACAAATTCTCATTACTACCATTGAAATTTTATATTTCAATCCTACCTAATGTGCTTTACATCTCCTTTCTAAAAAATTATTAAGAGAGTACTTCTAAAGAACATCTCAATAAAATAGATATTTAAATACGAAAAAATCCTCTGCCTAATAATGGTGCTAAACTTGGCCAAGTTGTAATGCTATATAAATGAAGAATGGTCTATGAAAAAAATTTCCAAAACTAATCAAAGTGAGGGAGATATTGTTATTTTCATTAAATATCTAAATATCCATAAAAAGAGGATCATATTTAAATAACATCCATGGAAGGTTATAACCATAACACAAATATACAAGGGAAAACCCTTTTCGAAGAAAAGACACATACTTCAAAAACATAATTTACTTTGTATTATCAATAATCAAATATGACTAAAATATCATATTATCAACATGCTTCTTAACATGTCTTCAACAGTGTATCTGTAGATTCTGGATTATTTTTAGTAGCTTGATGGTACCTGCTAAACAATTCTCATGAAAAAACTATGAAGTATGAACAACAAAATCAATTTATAGATATTATATCAAGCAAGGTGGATTGAGACTAAATATGTACCCACAACTATGCAACATGAATACAATGACTATAAAATCTTCCTTGACATGGATGGTCCTTGTATGCATGCAAACATCTCCCATGTAAAGTATTTTAAAAAAACATATAAGAGGATATGTTAGTCCAAATACCCTCCTTTCTATGAAAAATATACTCTCAACATGTAAGGTTTCTAGATGCATGCAACTTGCGTACAAAGTAAGATATGATAATTACTAGTTTATCTAATAATTACTAGTTTAAATTAATCTTCACTGCAATTAGCCATCATACATTGATGCAACATAAGATTATAACATAAAATTTGTCATAGAATAACATGTGGAACCAACACACCTGCATGGTGTCCTTGTTCAAGTAGATGCATGCAACTTGCATAGGAAATATTATCTTATAATTTCTAGTTACGAAAAAAAACCATAAATTAATATTTGATGCAATTACCCATCATACATTGATGCATCATAAGATTCTAACAAGTAAGATTCATACATCTACATCCATTGATCGCATGCTATTATGGTTATTTTGGTTGGTAATCGAATAAATCAAAATAGTTGATTAATTAACAAATTCAATGGTAGGAGTTGTAAAGGTTGAGACACCTTAATCCCAACAATGAAAAGCAAGTGCCTCATTAATGCATTTCACAAATAGATATTTAAATAATATTTTTTTAAATGAATATTCTTATGTAAAATTTCAAAATAGGAGAGCCAAATATAAATTTCCCACATCAATTATCAATGGTTGGTGATTGAAGTTCAAGAACATGAAAAATACAACATATTTAAATAAGATGATAAAATGGGGTGACAATTTTGTTCATAAATTTATCTTCACTACCATTAGCCACCATACAGTAATGTATCATAAGATTCTAACATAAAATTTATCATAGAATAACACATGGAACAAACACACCTAAATGGTATCCTTGACCGAGTAGGATTCCTTCATATGCATTCATTGCTTGGATGATATTATGGTTATTTTAGTAGGTATTCAAATAAATAGAAATAGTTGATTAATTAACAAAATCACGCTAGGAGTTGCAAATCCCAATAGTGATAACAAAGTGCCTCATTAACAAATTTCACAAATATACCTAAATATTATTTTTTTGAGTGAAAATCCTTAGGTGAAATTTCAACATAGGAGAGACAAATATAAATTCACCAAATCAATTACCAATGATTGGTAATATAGGGTCAAATACATGATAAATACAACATAGAATAATAAGATGATAAAATGGGATGATAAAAATAGGTCCTCTCTTAGGTTGGTTTCAAGATAATCATATATAATTATTTGATATTCAACCACTTATTTGATGTGATATCGAATTTGATGTGAATTGTAATATATTCCTCAAATTATTGAGGTGATAATCCATAGAACAGATAGAAAGATAAATCATGTTTTAGTAATTCAATGAAATGTGCAATGCATAAAGTTTTAATCAATAATGAGATTTATTTTCTAGTCCATGCACCAATATATGCATAACTATAATCATCCTTAAAAAACCCTATTAAAAGTAGCTAACCTTGAAGTGGGTAGTCATTAATAATATTGCAAGAGGAGTTGAAATATGTTAGATTTATTCACATTGATTTGATTAAATGATTTATATAGGTTTTAATTTGTTTGTTAATATGAATATCCACTTGAAATGGTGTTTCTCTCATGTCATAGAAGATCATATTAGAAGGTCAACTATGCTTATTGGTAATTTTCAATAATTACATCCCATAAAAGACATATAATCGAATTAAATCATACCAAAATTATATCCAATAATGTTCCACCTAATTTGTCTACATTATATAAAAAATATACTTTATATATTAGACTTCAAATAATATATGATGTAATCATATAGTTTTTAACATGTAAAATTTTTATTCAGCTTTCAAATGATAGCTTATTTCTCTTGATTGCCACGTCTTTTGATTTTTTACTATTCTATTTCAAAATCTCTAAATTCGATAAATAGTTAAGCGTATATAGGCTATTAGCCATACAAATTATTGTGTTTGTTTCACCTATTACAAGACATAATGCTACCCAAATTCTTATCAAATTACAATCTCTAACAATACAGAAATAAGAAAGGCTAACATTAGACAAGGCCACATCAAATGAGCGTGATATCTTGTGAACATGTTGGACATTAACTACTATCTCTAAAGTTAGATATCTCTCATTACAAATATCACTATCATGTTCATTTAAATGTTAGGCTCAGATATAAAATACATGTTATTTTAAAATTTAGAAAAACAAAGAGTAAGGGTTGCAATCCTTGTCTATAAATTGATATTTCAAAGAAATATGCAATGAAAATATTTTTCCATGAACCTTCTATGATTTCCTATACTATGGTTTGGTCTGCACAGTTGCAATAATAATGTTCATCGTTGTCTTAACACATAATTATCAAAATAGTTCTGTTTATATGATATGATGGTCATTTTAAGACTATATATAATATTCCTTATTATAGCAAGATGCATTTTTAGAAAATAAAATTAAATATAGTATCATCATGAATTTGACTTTTGAAAATCTTATTTGATATTCAATATCCATATTGAGCAACTTCAAACAAATATAATACATATAATAAGCTAAACAAAACAAACAATGGTAATGTGTTATATAACATAATATTTTTGACTTGAAAGCCCTAGTGTAATACAACTTTAAACAAAAACTTATACATATGATAAGCTAAACAAAACAAACAATGGTAATGTGTTAAAAGCCTTAGGGTAAACCTAGTTGCATCAAAATTCCCGAGGATGATTAAGATATCCAGCATCGCAGTAGAGCCTAAAATGTTGAAACCATTTAATACCTCTAATAGATACATCTTGAACTTTATCTAAGCATTTGTGCAGGCTTTTCCATCTTAGAAGATCATCATTCTGTGTACTCCCCTTTTCTTCCTTCTCTTCCTTGGAATAATCATCTTTCTTTCCCCTTTCATTGGAATCAGCTTGTTATTTCATAATATTAACAACACCTTGCTTTCTTATATAATTAGCAACAATTTCTTTGAGGGAAGGTTCTTGTTTTGTTTCTCCCTTTTCATCCTTGACATCGACATAAGCATGCCAATCCTATATATATATATATATTAATTAGTCGATAAAAATTAAAAAATTGAAAGTTCAAAATTAATTTTAAAAAAATGCTCAGGTCACCTGAATGAGAATGTTCATTTCTCGTCTCCATTGGGAACATATAAAGATCCATGCCGCTAATTCGTCACGCTATGGCAAAGAATTTGTTGTGGCACCCTCCACGATTTGGTTTATTACATTCCTTGCTATCATGTGTTGTATTCCCTATATACCACCACAGGAAAAAAGAAAGAAACTAAAGATATTAATAAAATTCAATGTAATTGATTAACAGTAATGAGCAAATCAAATCTGTCGAAAAGGTTTAGCGAGTTATGTTTGGAGCTTCTGCTCCAGCGCTGGGCGCGAGTAATAGAAATCTCGATTGCTTCTGTCATCTCGACTACCAGACCATCAGAAGCTTCAAGCATTCCCGTGTACCCTCGAGCACTGAATTTTAAAGTTAAAACCCTAGGATATTTCACCTGGAAAGCTCACAATGAACAGAGATGTATTTTAGAACCCTAATAATTCCAAATATTTCATCTAAAGCATTTCAGCAGATCTCGAGCACTGAAATTTACAGTTAAAACCCTAGGAGTTACCGTTAATTTGTCCTTGTTCCAATGTTCTGGATCTTTCGCCTGGAGAACTCACAATGAACAGAGACAACATATTTTAGAGCCTCAATAATTCCAAAACATCCTGTTTTTTCAAAGAATATTTCTTGTAGAGTATTTTCGCAGATGTCTCACCAGTTGGTTCAACTCCATGCATGCCAAAGACTTATAAACGGCTTTATGTTTTGGTTGATACTCCACCAAAAAGTCGAGCAGTGAATATTCCTGCGTGTTATCAATCATCAACCATACATTTAATTTCTTTTATTAGAAAAAAAATGAATATGAACAAAGAGTTGGCCTTACATGTTTTTCTTTGCCTCGGCATAAATGGGTAATTCCTTTCTTGAAAAATCGGACCAGTGCGTTTCCCTGTTTGTTATCAGTGATCAGAAATACATTCAAATACTTATATTCGATCAAAATTAACATTAACCACTATATACCTAGCTTTACTTGTGTTTCTTTATCTTCTCTGGCCAATAAATTCTCAACTCCTTTTTTTATTCTTCTACCCTTTTCACTGAGTTCCACATGATTTTCTCCGTTGAAACCCTCGCCTGGAAACGCGGCTTGAGCAGCTTTGAGAAGAAGATGACGTTCTATCTGGAAGAACACAATGTCCAGTGCAGTTTTAAAACGTACACATATTTCAACTCTTTTAAGGAAGAGTTTTATTTAAACATTATTTAATTTGTTAATGTATTTTTTTCTTACACTTGTAATTTAAGTAAAATGGATACCATGAAAATATGTAACACTTGAAATATAAAATATTAAACTTTCAAGTAAAACGATGGATTTGAAAAATAGAGTCCTATCATTCCTATGTGAAAAAACTAACCATTGAATTAGCTGAGCACAGCCTGCTAAAAGAGAGATTTGAAATACAACCAAATATAATAATAACATACCTTATCCATGAGAACGGTCACTCCCTCTCTACACCCACCAGTAATGCCCACAGTGATGGGAGTTTTGTACTTGGATTAAGCAAATGTGCAGCTATGCCTTCTGCCAATTGATCATCACCAGCTCTCATATTATACACAGTTAATTCTACATACAAAAAAATTATACATACAGAAGTACTATTAAATCCGCTATAAGTAAATAGATCTTGTTCAACTACTTTAAATGTTAAAAGCTTCAAAACAACTCAGAGCCAAGATATTCAGGACTCACTTGGACTTGTAAACGTGGGAGCTTGCCCATTATCCTCCATATCATTTTCTATACCATGAACTCTACAATGTGAGGTTGCCCATTACCCTCCATATTCTTTTCTATACCATAAAACTCTGCAATATCTCTAAAGAAGCAGCAGCAAACAATTCTTAAGCTATCTGAGGAAGAAAATAGTCTTTATATAGAGATGTTCTACGTAATAGGAATCCAATATTCTAGGAGTTTCAAGCCACTGATGTCATGCGGAGAAATTAAAACATGGGATCTTTGCATTGGGACATCAACGGTTAAAAATATCGAGTGTCTTTTCTCGCGATTTAGTAGTTGAGCATGTTTCAATTTTTGTGATAGAAGTTTTTCATTTAATACTTCAATACTTGCTGATTTAATGTCCAACATTTGTATAACATTGCACCAATAGTTGTATGAAATATAACATTTGTTCTAATGTTGGTGACCCTACAGATCAGGACAAGCCCGAAGACATCCCTTGTCTCCAATCACAACCGCAACCTGATGAACATCTTCTGGGTTTGTTGCAGGCACTAAAAGAATACACTTTTGGTGTTCATAGACATTGCTTAAATGAATCTTTATTCATTCAAAATGAATATAAAAATTTCTTGACCTTGTAAAATGTTGGTTATAGTTTTTTTTGGGGTACCATTGGCATTTCTTTCCCAGATATGTTGTCAACCTTATTGTTCTTTTCATTCAAATGCTTGGTTGATGTGATGCAGCTCCACTTAAAGATAGAGTAGCTTGTGTTGAGACACTATGTGAATTGGTGAAGTTGTGTTAGTTAATTGTATTGTTATTTTATTATTTAATTAAAAAAATAGATCAAAGATCAATTAATCACAGATTAGATATGAATAATGTATTACAATTGCTTCACTAAATAGAGGTCTTGACAAATCAAGAATCATTAAAAATAAAATAGAAGAGATTTCATGCATATTCATACAAAATTAGAAGAGATCTTTTTCATAAAAAAACATATTTTTACAAAATATATATTTAACTCTGCAAAATTGTATTTCTTCCCATGTGACATGGGAGAAATTCAAAATTGTGTCAATTGTCCCCATATTGATAACTCTGAAAACACAATGAGAGGCATCCCTCATACAGACAAATTAAGGGATGTTGGCATAAAATTTAAGAAATGCCTTGGAGGCATAAAGATATAAAATATGAGCATGAAAATGCCACAATTTGTCTTCCTCAAATTAATATCACAAACCACATTGAAGTGCTTTACCATAATCTAATCACTCAGGAGTTGTGCAAGCCATCTAAAGCCAATTGTGACGTGTTACGTGAGTTTGATAGACAAGTTGAGCGACTTGGAAGAAGATGGATTAAGTGATTATTGAGAAGTAATGCATTAGACTCATTGCCATGTTATTTGCCTTAGTTGCCATGTGCAATTTTATTGTAAGACGGTTTTTTTTTAAATATGTTTCATATGTTTATATATAAGTTTCAAGGATGCATGGAATTATTGATAGGTACATGGGACAAATAAGATTGAGCTCTAGCCCTTTTTTTAGGGATTTATATTTCTATATAGTGATCACCCTTCTGTGAGTGTGTAAATCTTATGACAACAATAAATAATCCAAAGAAAGACCCTTAACAAGGAAAAATGTAATGTTGTTTACAAATTGAATAAGAGTTTTATGTGTGTGTTAAAACATTCTTTATTTCTATGGCATTGTGTGCTTTTGTTTATTGTTGGCATAAGTAACTGTGTATAGATCAACAAAAGTGGGTACATTTACATGGGAGCTAGGGTTTCTAGCAATGGTGGTCACAGAGGTGTAGCAAAACATAAGGATGTTGAGTTGATCGATGAGGATGTTGTAGATGGGTAGGGAGGACTTTGTCCCTTTTGGAGGTGTTTAGAGTTCTTTATGTGGACATTGTTTTCTCCATGTAGATGTGGTTCCCTTTTTTTTGTGGTGTTTGTGTGAGAACTAAGTTTTCTAGCTTTGGTGGTGTGAGAGGTGTAGTAAAAAGAAAGGACAATGATGCAAACAATGTGAATGATGTTGACAAGTCGAGCAGGGCTTTAACCCTTTTGGAGGTGCTGAGTGTTCTTTTTGTGGACTCTTTTTTCTACATGCTAGTGTAATTTTCTTTTGTTTTATGGGGTGGTGTGATTTTTTGACTCTTCATAGGCAAATCTTTTGTGGCCTTTATCTGAGGATCTTTCTGCTAATGACTTGGGGTCTCTCTCTTGCATGTCTAACCTTCTACCTTTCATGTTACTCTCCTTTGGGTCAACTACTGTAACATCATATAAATTCCAAACATGAAATTCTACATCATATAAGCACCTCACTTTAAGATGACTAGAGTCATTCTTCGTCTCTTTGTCTATTTGTCTACATAAATAGCCTCACCAACCTAGAATCTCGCATTTTCCTAATCATGCTAACCGTTTGACTTATGGACACTAACACGCCCCAAAGACGTCTATGCATCATGCAAGTGTCCCATGAATATATTATCCTACAGGTGGTCATTTGAGTGTTATGCCTACAACTAGAAGAGTTTTTAATGCCTCTATTTGTGACTGGCAATGTTAGGATTTTTTCCTAGGCTCTATATCTTATTGATTTGAGCCTATTTTCAATATTCTTGATCATTTTAGAATTATAGGGCTCTAGGAATTCTATTCTTAATCTTTCCAAGTTTTTTTCAGCATTCAACATCCACCATTATCACGGTTTCAAAAATTTCTTGGTACTCAAGTCCACTCCATCGGTTGATAGCTCCTTGGGTGTTGAAGGGGAGTTATCTCTCTCTTTGTTCATTTATAGACCCATTTCTTTCTATCAAGCATATTTTTTATTTTTATTATCTACTTGTATCTTTACCATCCTTCCTTTATTCATTGCTATTACCTTGAATATCCATGTAGGTGGAAACACTAAAGTGGGGTCCTAACTGAGGTAGATGTTGGTATTATGGATGCGTTGCACTGGTTTTGTCATTGATGTCAACACTTATCAACACTTATTCTTTTGGAGATCTTTGGTTATGTTCACCGGTAAGTTTAGTGACTTATGCACAGTCATAGGTATATCACTCACCAGCAAGTTATATTGTTCACTAGCAGTGACGATGATCTGTTATCATTTGGAGATTACTTGTTTCTGTCGAAGACATGGTTTGGATACTTTTTTTGGTGTTATGGTTATTGGTCTAATCAGGTTGACATATTTGCTATTACTAGAAAATTGGTCTAGGATATGGACCGACATGTGTTATCTATTCCAAATCATCACGACACGTTATGGAGATGAATTATTGATTGGATATTATTGTAAATGTATTGAGTCAACATGATGCATCACATCTTGATTCATTTGTAATTGATTTTATTGTAATATTTTTAGTGAGCCGACCTACACATTTGGTCTTAGGATTGGTACATATGTAAGGTCTCATTTGTGAGATGAGATATGATGGTATGGTAATGGTATGAGGAGAGAAGAAAAAGGTTATGGTATGTGCCAATATTGAAGATCATATGAGAAGACCACAGAGAAGGTTCAAGGAAGGTTTGAAGGTGATTATCAGAGCTTAACTGGTACTAAATCAGCATTGAAGATGCTACTTTGAGCAGTACATTATCATTGGATTTAACCATCCAATTATAGTCAGTGTGACTCCTATTTTGTGATTGAGCAGTGAACTCTAGGCAGTTGGCCTTTCTGCATGTGCAAACCCCATTTGTATAACACATACTATCAACAGTAGTATCATATGATTGTGGATAAGGTTTCCCACCGTGGTTTTTCCCCTTACAGGGTTTTTACATAAAAATCTTTGTGTTATGTGTTTTGGATATTGTTTCTCTTTCTGTTCTATGCATTAAGTTTTATCGGTATTAATATTAACTGCTAATCTGTCAACTGACATTAAGTTTGGTTTACTGGTATTAAGTATCAAGTTTTATTAAGTTATAATTGGGTTGAAATTAATAGACAACTGCCTCACCCCCCCTCTCAGTTGCCTCTGGGTCTTAACAGTAGACCTCTTAACACATCCCCAATAATTTTCATCTTGCTTTTCTGTAGCTTCATTATGGAGAGAGGGAGATCACTTTACTCGAGGCTTCAATCAGACAATTTAGGACCTAACCCCATTTTCCTCCATACATTGGAATACAGTTAAAAGCTTAAAGAAATGCTGCACTTTGAGTACTTCTTGTCAAAAAGAGGCAAGCAATACTTTTAAGGTTCCTATTCATTTTATTTTATGAAGAGGGGATAAGGTAAATGCAAGCGAAATGATAAACTATGATAAGGAAATCAGCCAAATTGATAACATAAACTGAAATAACAAAAAATACAAAATGGAAACTAAGACACAAACTATAGAACAAAGAATGAAACCTAGATGTGCACCCATCACCAGAAATCAAGCTAGACTAGGGTGTTGAGCACTCTGGTCTTTGTTTTTGTGCTTAGCTAATCTTCTAGAATTTGCAACCTAAAGTCTTGAGACACTAAACTACCACAAAATGCCCAAAAATGGAGAGAACCAAGGTTTTGGGCACTCTAGCCTTGGACTAGAGAATTGGGCACACTTGTCCCATGTTTATGGGACTTCCATCTAGATCTGGACCAGTACTTGCAATTTCTAGCTTTCCCAAAGATCCCAGCTTTGTCAAATTTTTGTACCTATATCTGCAATTTGAAAAATGGTGTTTGGGTGGCTATATAGGGTTTTGCCTTTGTCAAACCCCTTGTTTTAGTGATTTCCACCTCCACAAATAGCCAATAAAATTTTCAAATGTGTGTTTCCTATAATCTCATGTGTTTACAAGATCCTAATGAGCTAGAATACAAATTAGAGTTCTACCCTATGTTTTGAGTAAAAAACCTAAATTAATATAATGTAAATGAAAATATTTTAAATCACAAATGCAATAATGGATCTAAAGAAATAATGTAGATCTAAAAAAAAGGTGTTGTGAAACTCATATAGAGATATGAAAATAACATGAAACTATACCGAACCCTAAGAAAGAGGTACAAGCCAAGTAACAATCGGTGATCTCATATTATTCTTCAATATCTCTAAAGCTTCAATTGATGATGAAAATGGTTGATGAAGACTTGATGAATGCTTAATTTTCTGATCGAAGACTTCACATAAACCTGCACTTTCACTTCACAAGAGGCTCTTTCAATTGCTAGAGTTGTTGGATCCCTCAAATAAAGAAAGGAAAGGTTATATATATGAAAACCTAACTTTTTTTTTGATCATATGATGACCTAGAACTGATATTTTTTTCACACGAAGTTGGATTTAAACATTACAATATCGCCCAAACATGATCCCAAAATTCGGGGAGAAAAAGTTGGGACCCAAATGTTGCGCTTTGGTCTAGCTGTCTTTTTATTTCAAATTTTAAGGGATGCAAGGTATCATGATTAAAAGGTCGATCCTATTTAAATGAGACAATTAAAGGTGTTTAGATATACAAAATTGGTCTTTGAAGGTTGAAATAGGACCTAATTAAGGCTTTGACTAATTAATTGATTAAAAGGATAAATTAAAAAGGTGCACACTTATGGTTAAGGGCCCAAATTTATGATGTGTGGAATGATGAGAGAGGACTATAGATCCAATTAAATTAATTAATTAAATTCTTAAAGGCAGTTTTAAATGCAAAATGCAACACACTAAGGTAGGTGCTAACCTACGTGTGAAATTGTACCACCCATTGAGTGTGTACAATTTATGATACTTCATTTAGCCCCCACTTTAGCGGTCATATGACACTATGTGCATATGAAAGCTAAAGTATAAAAAATTAAATATTCATGAAAAAGGATATATCGATAAGGTGTCTAACAAATCCCCCAATGGTATCTACAATACACTATTAGGAATCAAATCCTACAAAACCACATTGTTAGATAAAATAAAAAAATCAGTTAAATTCTTAAGTTAAGGAATGATGAAATTCGCGGATAGCTATATGCCCTCCTATTTCAGATTGCTAATTAGTGAGTTGAAATAGGGTATCATATTTACCACATTTAATTGTGAAGGAGAATTCAAGACAAATGCTCACAACAAGGTTTGATTCAAGATCAAAACTAATGGAAAATAATTTGGTAATAAGATATCTAAATCATGATTCTAACGCAATTAAGTGTGCACGAATCAGAGCTCCCTAACACAAGATGTGAAATATTAAGTGAAAAATGCACAATTGTGTTTGAAAAATAATTACCTTTTAAATTGTTAATAGGAGGTAGAGATCATTATTCAAAGACATCCACCTTTGATGATAGAGGGGATCTTTGATAAAGATAACATCTTTAAAGAGAAGGAAAAGAAGAATACATGCCCTCTTCGATATTTAGAGAAGAGTGGACTCTTCAAGAAGGATTACGCATTTAAAGTAAGGAGAGTTTGTTCATTAAAGATGTATTATTTCAAATAGAGAATAGATCCTAAAAAAATATCACACATATTCTATGCAAGAAATTCAAAATCAAATGAAAAATACAGCTCAACAAAGGAAGGTCAATTATTGGATAAAGGAATAAAAGATTGAAATATCATTCTTACCCCCGCCAAGTTTAAAGGAAAGGATAGCAAAGAGAGATAATTTATAAAAGAAACAGTCTTCTAAAAGAAATGAAGAGATCCTCATGAGGAATATATAGGTCCACAACATAAAAGGGTTGATTATAAAAGATACCACTCAATGAAGAAAAGAAATGCCTAGACACCTGTTCTTCCCTAATTTGGGACTATAGCATCATAAAATTGTGACCCTTACAATTTTTTATCATGTTAGGGTCTTCACATTGGCAAATCGAATACCCAAGCCTGATTGGAGACCCAAGAATTGCTTAATCCCTGAAAAACTCCACTTTTTTGCACTTTGTACTGCCTAAACCCTTTTTGCTATCTTGGATAAGGGTAGGATAGGCGCGCGGTGCCCCTGTCCCTGTAGAATTTTAGGGCCCCCTCTATTCAAACTTTGCATTGAGCTTTGCAATTGAAGTGACAAAAATTTCCCTATGTCGGCCTATGATGAAAAATCAATCCAAAAATCCTAATGGATGAATATATAAGTTACATTTATCCTCCAATTTTCAAAGGTGAATAACTAAAAAAGTATGCATAAGTTCAAGCATTCAAGCACATTCAAGCATTCAAGAATCCTTCTAAGCATTGAGCATTCTCAAGTGTTCCTTCAAGGCTAGGTATTGCATTTAAGTCAAGGATTCAACCATTTAAGTGGAGATCTCTTTCATCATTTATTTCCATACAAGTAATGTAGTCTTCATCTCAATTTCATCCTCCCTTGAGGTGAATTCTATTTCAGTCTTTCATTTACATTTACTTGGAAGTACTATTTTTCATCATTTGGTTAATTCCAAAACTAGGGTTTGATTTGAAGGCAAACCCAACTCCTTTTCAAGTATTTTCTATGTCTGGGTTGCGAGTGCACAACTATTCTTGCAGATTTGGACTATATTTAAAGCAACATAAAAACCCTTTTCATGTCATGGATTTTTTGGAGGACCGTGTGCACTTTGAACATGGTCCTGATGATTTTTTCTCAAATTCACAGGGCAGCTTCGTCTTGACATATTATAGCCAGATCCAGGTGCATAGCTTCATCCCATGCTTCCATTATAAGTTATAATCAATTCTTTGCTACTTTACACTTAGTCTTGAAACACCTAATTCAAACATTTTCCATTCTAAAAGAGGGGTTAGGTTTTTATTTTCACATCATTATAAATTCATTTAGCATTTACATGTCTTTCCTAAGAGATTGGATCTAGTGAATTGCCCCACTTCTTTTAAATATAATGTGTGTAAGGTGGTTGAAGGGAAATCCACACTGAAACTTTCATCTCTCCTTGGAGGGAAGAAAATATTTCCTCTAGATCTCTCCATCATCCATTCTTTTCACCCCCATTACATTTTCGTGAACCCAATGTCTTATATTCTTTACTTTGAAAATCATTGCATATGAAAAATTGCTTGCTATTGTCCTAGATCAAAAAATTGCATTGTTTGTTAAATTCAATTTTCTCCATTGTCTTGTTCAATTTGCAAATCAAGTTCACAAAATTAAGAGGTTAATTGTCAAAACCCTAATATTCAAAACTCATCTTGAACTTGTGTAAAAATTGTATTTCTATTTAATTTTGAGATTTGTGACTGATTTTAGACTTTCCTCTTTTCTAACATTCAAATTTTCAATTTCCCTCCTTTTTCAAAATTCAAAATTTTAAAAAATTAAGTGGTTAGGTCCTAAAACCCTGATTTTCAAATCTATTCAGATTTTTATGCAAATTTTAATCAATTTCAATCAATTTCAGTTTTCTAAACATTTTTCAAGGTGTCCCTATCCATTTGGTTTGACCTTTTTAAAATTTCTAATTCAATTCCTCTTTTTTCTTAAAACCCTAATAGGGGTCTGTTCTTGATGTTTGGTATAATATTAATGATGATTCTAGGAATTTGCATTGATGCAGATGTTGTGGTGGTAATTCATGATGCTTGTCGATGTTTCTAGATCATGTGCCTTTTGTGTTGATGGTCCACATTGGTCATTATGCACACAATTGATGATTTTCTCTGGTGTGTTAGTGTTCTTCATATTTGGGCCGACCAGATGTTTGTAGCATATTGTGAATTTTAAAGACATAATTCTTGGAGGTGTAGCACATTCATGGTGATTGATTTGGGTCTGTGTTATGTCTTAGCTGACATTTCTTGGTCTGCATTTGATATTGTAGCATGTATGGTTTTATTTTTGTATTTAGGTGTTGCGTGTTGAGACAACCTTGATGGAATTCATAAGATTGATATCTTTTATAAATAAATGTAATATCCTTGTAATTGAGTATGTCATGGATGAGTCTATGTGTGAATAATGTACTAATATTTCAGAGGCAGAGAAGAAGTATGAGAAGAATTTGTTACGTGCTTAACCAGAATGGTAACCAAGCATTAGGAGATACTATTCAATCAGGTCATGATATTTCAGATGTGATCTAAATCTGTTTGTAAGACAATGAGTCTTCCCTAGGTTGTAGCTCTTGTTGTTTTTTAGTAGTGAGCTCTAGGGAGTGTGCCTTAATGAATATGCATTCCCCATTATAATATTTGATATACTTCTAAAAAATTATCATCATATTGTGGGTAGGTTCCCACCGTGGTTTTTCCCTTGACCAGGTTTTCCATGTTAAATATCTTAGTGTGATATTTGTTCTTGATGTATTGTTGATTTATACTTTCATACTAAATTATCAGATTTGAGATTAAATTTAATTTGTGTGAGTTTGTGAGACAACTAATTGACCCCCCCTCTTAGTCGTCTTCCAGAAATTAGACCTATTCCATCAATAACAAAATCTTATCAGCAAATGTAGATCTAAGAAGGTTGGATTCATGTCAGGTTCCACAAAATGTGATAGTGAAAACTGAGATCGGGTGGTTCAGGACCTAACCCCACTTTTGTCCATACATTGCAAGATGGAAAAGCCTAAGGAATTGATTCACTTTGACTACTTCTTGTGAAAGAGAGTCAAGGAATAATTTCAAGGTTCCTCTTCCTTTGCTTCTATGAAGTAGAGATGAGCTAAGTGCAAGAGAATGACAAACTATGCTAAGGAAGAGCCAAATTGATAACATAAATTGAAATAATAAAAAATGTAAAAATAAAACAAAAACAAAAACTATAGTATAGATAATGAAACCCATATGAGCACCTATCAACAGAAATTGATCTACATTGAACTAGACTAGGGTGTCGGGCACTCTGGTCTTTGTGGTTGTACTTAGTTGATCTTCTAAAATATACAAGTTGAAGCCCCAAGATATTGAACTCCCACAAAAATCCCAAAAATGTAAAGGACCAAGGCATTGGGTGCTCCGGTTCTAGGGATCTGGGACCTACTTCTGGATTTGGACCTATACTTGCAAATTCAGGCTCTCTGGAAGATCACAGTTCCATTCGATTTCTATCCCTGTAGTTGCAGGTTGAAAAATGGTATTTGGGTGGCTATATAGGGTTTTCCCTAGTCAAACCCCTTATTTTGTGATTTCCACCTCCACAAATAGACAATAAAATGTTGAAATTTTTGTGTGTCCTAGAATCTCATGTGTTAAGAAGGTCCTAATGAGCTAGAATGAAAATTAGAGTTCTACCCTCTTCTCTGAGTACAAAACCCAAATGAACATAATGCAAATGAAAATGATTCAAATCACAAATGCAATAATGGATATAAACCAATAATGTAGATCTGAAAATAAGTGTTGCAAAACTCATATAGAGATATGAAAATAACATGAAACCATACCAAACCCTAATGAAGAGGTACAAGCTAAT